>NW_027194890.1:0-127870 GCF_032444005.1 Ranitomeya imitator
AAACCGGTGAGCATGTGGCTCTATTAGTATAGGAGATACCTGAAAACATATCACACTTTTCATCATAGTGCTTTTACCAATGCATAAAATGCATGGAGAAGTCATTTCGAATGACTGGTCCTCAGTGTTGTGAGAACGATGACTGGTTAAAATTTTTGGTGGTTTCTTGTTCAGTCCATAGGCCTACATCATGTGGCAAACCGGTGAGCATGTGGCTCTATTAGTATAGGAGATACCTGAAAACATATCACACTTTTCATCATAGTGCTTTTACCAATGCATAAAATGCATGGAGAAGTCATTTCGAATGACTGGTCCTCAGTGTTGTGAGAACGATGACTGGTTAAAATTTTTGGTGGTTTCTTGTTCAGTCCATAGGCCTACATCATGTGGCAAACCGGTGAGCATGTGGCTCTATTAGTATAGGAGATACCTGAAAACATATCACACTTTTCATCATAGTGCTTTTACCAATGCATAAAATGCATGGAGAAGTCATTTCGAATGACTGGTCCTCAGTGTTGTGAGAACGATGACTGGTTAAAATTTTTGGTGGTTTCTTGTTCAGTCCATAGGCCTACATCATGTGGCAAACCGGTGAGCATGTGGCTCTATTAGTATAGGAGATACCTGAAAACATATCACACTTTTCATCATAGTGCTTTTACCAATGCATAAAATGCATGGAGAAGTCATTTCGAATGACTGGTCCTCAGTGTTGTGAGAACGATGACTGGTTAAAATTTTTGGTGGTTTCTTGTTCAGTCCATAGGCCTACATCATGTGGCAAACCGGTGAGCATGTGGCTCTATTAGTATAGGAGATACCTGAAAACATATCACACTTTTCATCATAGTGCTTTTACCAATGCATAAAATGCATGGAGAAGTCATTTCGAATGACTGGTCCTCAGTGTTGTGAGAACGATGACTGGTTAAAATTTTTGGTGGTTTCTTGTTCAGTCCATAGGCCTACATCATGTGGCAAACCGGTGAGCATGTGGCTCTATTAGTATAGGAGATACCTGAAAACATATCACACTTTTCATCATAGTGCTTTTACCAATGCATAAAATGCATGGAGAAGTCATTTCGAATGACTGGTCCTCAGTGTTGTGAGAACGATGACTGGTTAAAATTTTTGGTGGTTTCTTGTTCAGTCCATAGGCCTACATCATGTGGCAAACCGGTGAGCATGTGGCTCTATTAGTATAGGAGATACCTGAAAACATATCACACTTTTCATCATAGTGCTTTTACCAATGCATAAAATGCATGGAGAAGTCATTTCGAATGACTGGTCCTCAGTGTTGTGAGAACGATGACTGGTTAAAATTTTTGGTGGTTTCTTGTTCAGTCCATAGGCCTACATCATGTGGCAAACCGGTGAGCATGTGGCTCTATTAGTATAGGAGATACCTGAAAACATCGGTGAGCATGTGGCTCTATTAGTATAGGAGATACCTGAAAACATATCACACTTTTCATCATAGTGCTTTTACCAATGCATAAAATGCATGGAGAAGTCATTTCGAATGACTGGTCCTCAGTGTTGTGAGAACGATGACTGGTTAAAATTTTTGGTGGTTTCTTGTTCAGTCCATAGGCCTACATCATGTGGCAAACCGGTGAGCATGTGGCTCTATTAGTATAGGAGATACCTGAAAACATATCACACTTTTCATCATAGTGCTTTTACCAATGCATAAAATGCATGGAGAAGTCATTTCGAATGACTGGTCCTCAGTGTTGTGAGAACGATGACTGGTTAAAATTTTTGGTGGTTTCTTGTTCAGTCCATAGGCCTACATCATGTGGCAAACCGGTGAGCATGTGGCTCTATTAGTATAGGAGATACCTGAAAACATATCACACTTTTCATCATAGTGCTTTTACCAATGCATAAAATGCATGGAGAAGTCATTTCGAATGACTGGTCCTCAGTGTTGTGAGAACGATGACTGGTTAAAATTTTTGGTGGTTTCTTGTTCAGTCCATAGGCCTACATCATGTGGCAAACCGGTGAGCATGTGGCTCTATTAGTATAGGAGATACCTGAAAACATATCACACTTTTCATCATAGTGCTTTTACCAATGCATAAAATGCATGGAGAAGTCATTTCGAATGACTGGTCCTCAGTGTTGTGAGAACGATGACTGGTTAAAATTTTTGGTGGTTTCTTGTTCAGTCCATAGGCCTACATCATGTGGCAAACCGGTGAGCATGTGGCTCTATTAGTATAGGAGATACCTGAAAACATATCACACTTTTCATCATAGTGCTTTTACCAATGCATAAAATGCATGGAGAAGTCATTTCGAATGACTGGTCCTCAGTGTTGTGAGAACGATGACTGGTTAAAATTTTTGGTGGTTTCTTGTTCAGTCCATAGGCCTACATCATGTGGCAAACCGGTGAGCATGTGGCTCTATTAGTATAGGAGATACCTGAAAACATATCACACTTTTCATCATAGTGCTTTTACCAATGCATAAAATGCATGGAGAAGTCATTTCGAATGACTGGTCCTCAGTGTTGTGAGAACGATGACTGGTTAAAATTTTTGGTGGTTTCTTGTTCAGTCCATAGGCCTACATCATGTGGCAAACCGGTGAGCATGTGGCTCTATTAGTATAGGAGATACCTGAAAACATATCACACTTTTCATCATAGTGCTTTTACCAATGCATAAAATGCATGGAGAAGTCATTTCGAATGACTGGTCCTCAGTGTTGTGAGAACGATGACTGGTTAAAATTTTTGGTGGTTTCTTGTTCAGTCCATAGGCCTACATCATGTGGCAAACCGGTGAGCATGTGGCTCTATTAGTATAGGAGATACCTGAAAACATATCACACTTTTCATCATAGTGCTTTTACCAATGCATAAAATGCATGGAGAAGTCATTTCGAATGACTGGTCCTCAGTGTTGTGAGAACGATGACTGGTTAAAATTTTTGGTGGTTTCTTGTTCAGTCCATAGGCCTACATCATGTGGCAAACCGGTGAGCATGTGGCTCTATTAGTATAGGAGATACCTGAAAACATATCACACTTTTCATCATAGTGCTTTTACCAATGCATAAAATGCATGGAGAAGTCATTTCGAATGACTGGTCCTCAGTGTTGTGAGAACGATGACTGGTTAAAATTTTTGGTGGTTTCTTGTTCAGTCCATAGGCCTACATCATGTGGCAAACCGGTGAGCATGTGGCTCTATTAGTATAGGAGATACCTGAAAACATATCACACTTTTCATCATAGTGCTTTTACCAATGCATAAAATGCATGGAGAAGTCATTTCGAATGACTGGTCCTCAGTGTTGTGAGAACGATGACTGGTTAAAATTTTTGGTGGTTTCTTGTTCAGTCCATAGGCCTACATCATGTGGCAAACCGGTGAGCATGTGGCTCTATTAGTATAGGAGATACCTGAAAACATATCACACTTTTCATCATAGTGCTTTTACCAATGCATAAAATGCATGGAGAAGTCATTTCGAATGACTGGTCCTCAGTGTTGTGAGAACGATGACTGGTTAAAATTTTTGGTGGTTTCTTGTTCAGTCCATAGGCCTACATCATGTGGCAAACCGGTGAGCATGTGGCTCTATTAGTATAGGAGATACCTGAAAACATATCACACTTTTCATCATAGTGCTTTTACCAATGCATAAAATGCATGGAGAAGTCATTTCGAATGACTGGTCCTCAGTGTTGTGAGAACGATGACTGGTTAAAATTTTTGGTGGTTTCTTGTTCAGTCCATAGGCCTACATCATGTGGCAAACCGGTGAGCATGTGGCTCTATTAGTATAGGAGATACCTGAAAACATATCACACTTTTCATCATAGTGCTTTTACCAATGCATAAAATGCATGGAGAAGTCATTTCGAATGACTGGTCCTCAGTGTTGTGAGAACGATGACTGGTTAAAATTTTTGGTGGTTTCTTGTTCAGTCCATAGGCCTACATCATGTGGCAAACCGGTGAGCATGTGGCTCTATTAGTATAGGAGATACCTGAAAACATATCACACTTTTCATCATAGTGCTTTTACCAATGCATAAAATGCATGGAGAAGTCATTTCGAATGACTGGTCCTCAGTGTTGTGAGAACGATGACTGGTTAAAATTTTTGGTGGTTTCTTGTTCAGTCCATAGGCCTACATCATGTGGCAAACCGGTGAGCATGTGGCTCTATTAGTATAGGAGATACCTGAAAACATATCACACTTTTCATCATAGTGCTTTTACCAATGCATAAAATGCATGGAGAAGTCATTTCGAATGACTGGTCCTCAGTGTTGTGAGAACGATGACTGGTTAAAATTTTTGGTGGTTTCTTGTTCAGTCCATAGGCCTACATCATGTGGCAAACCGGTGAGCATGTGGCTCTATTAGTATAGGAGATACCTGAAAACATATCACACTTTTCATCATAGTGCTTTTACCAATGCATAAAATGCATGGAGAAGTCATTTCGAATGACTGGTCCTCAGTGTTGTGAGAACGATGACTGGTTAAAATTTTTGGTGGTTTCTTGTTCAGTCCATAGGCCTACATCATGTGGCAAACCGGTGAGCATGTGGCTCTATTAGTATAGGAGATACCTGAAAACATATCACACTTTTCATCATAGTGCTTTTACCAATGCATAAAATGCATGGAGAAGTCATTTCGAATGACTGGTCCTCAGTGTTGTGAGAACGATGACTGGTTAAAATTTTTGGTGGTTTCTTGTTCAGTCCATAGGCCTACATCATGTGGCAAACCGGTGAGCATGTGGCTCTATTAGTATAGGAGATACCTGAAAACATATCACACTTTTCATCATAGTGCTTTTACCAATGCATAAAATGCATGGAGAAGTCATTTCGAATGACTGGTCCTCAGTGTTGTGAGAACGATGACTGGTTAAAATTTTTGGTGGTTTCTTGTTCAGTCCATAGGCCTACATCATGTGGCAAACCGGTGAGCATGTGGCTCTATTAGTATAGGAGATACCTGAAAACATATCACACTTTTCATCATAGTGCTTTTACCAATGCATAAAATGCATGGAGAAGTCATTTCGAATGACTGGTCCTCAGTGTTGTGAGAACGATGACTGGTTAAAATTTTTGGTGGTTTCTTGTTCAGTCCATAGGCCTACATCATGTGGCAAACCGGTGAGCATGTGGCTCTATTAGTATAGGAGATACCTGAAAACATATCACACTTTTCATCATAGTGCTTTTACCAATGCATAAAATGCATGGAGAAGTCATTTCGAATGACTGGTCCTCAGTGTTGTGAGAACGATGACTGGTTAAAATTTTTGGTGGTTTCTTGTTCAGTCCATAGGCCTACATCATGTGGCAAACCGGTGAGCATGTGGCTCTATTAGTATAGGAGATACCTGAAAACATATCACACTTTTCATCATAGTGCTTTTACCAATGCATAAAATGCATGGAGAAGTCATTTCGAATGACTGGTCCTCAGTGTTGTGAGAACGATGACTGGTTAAAATTTTTGGTGGTTTCTTGTTCAGTCCATAGGCCTACATCATGTGGCAAACCGGTGAGCATGTGGCTCTATTAGTATAGGAGATACCTGAAAACATATCACACTTTTCATCATAGTGCTTTTACCAATGCATAAAATGCATGGAGAAGTCATTTCGAATGACTGGTCCTCAGTGTTGTGAGAACGATGACTGGTTAAAATTTTTGGTGGTTTCTTGTTCAGTCCATAGGCCTACATCATGTGGCAAACCGGTGAGCATGTGGCTCTATTAGTATAGGAGATACCTGAAAACATATCACACTTTTCATCATAGTGCTTTTACCAATGCATAAAATGCATGGAGAAGTCATTTCGAATGACTGGTCCTCAGTGTTGTGAGAACGATGACTGGTTAAAATTTTTGGTGGTTTCTTGTTCAGTCCATAGGCCTACATCATGTGGCAAACCGGTGAGCATGTGGCTCTATTAGTATAGGAGATACCTGAAAACATATCACACTTTTCATCATAGTGCTTTTACCAATGCATAAAATGCATGGAGAAGTCATTTCGAATGACTGGTCCTCAGTGTTGTGAGAACGATGACTGGTTAAAATTTTTGGTGGTTTCTTGTTCAGTCCATAGGCCTACATCATGTGGCAAACCGGTGAGCATGTGGCTCTATTAGTATAGGAGATACCTGAAAACATATCACACTTTTCATCATAGTGCTTTTACCAATGCATAAAATGCATGGAGAAGTCATTTCGAATGACTGGTCCTCAGTGTTGTGAGAACGATGACTGGTTAAAATTTTTGGTGGTTTCTTGTTCAGTCCATAGGCCTACATCATGTGGCAAACCGGTGAGCATGTGGCTCTATTAGTATAGGAGATACCTGAAAACATATCACACTTTTCATCATAGTGCTTTTACCAATGCATAAAATGCATGGAGAAGTCATTTCGAATGACTGGTCCTCAGTGTTGTGAGAACGATGACTGGTTAAAATTTTTGGTGGTTTCTTGTTCAGTCCATAGGCCTACATCATGTGGCAAACCGGTGAGCATGTGGCTCTATTAGTATAGGAGATACCTGAAAACATATCACACTTTTCATCATAGTGCTTTTACCAATGCATAAAATGCATGGAGAAGTCATTTCGAATGACTGGTCCTCAGTGTTGTGAGAACGATGACTGGTTAAAATTTTTGGTGGTTTCTTGTTCAGTCCATAGGCCTACATCATGTGGCAAACCGGTGAGCATGTGGCTCTATTAGTATAGGAGATACCTGAAAACATATCACACTTTTCATCATAGTGCTTTTACCAATGCATAAAATGCATGGAGAAGTCATTTCGAATGACTGGTCCTCAGTGTTGTGAGAACGATGACTGGTTAAAATTTTTGGTGGTTTCTTGTTCAGTCCATAGGCCTACATCATGTGGCAAACCGGTGAGCATGTGGCTCTATTAGTATAGGAGATACCTGAAAACATATCACACTTTTCATCATAGTGCTTTTACCAATGCATAAAATGCATGGAGAAGTCATTTCGAATGACTGGTCCTCAGTGTTGTGAGAACGATGACTGGTTAAAATTTTTGGTGGTTTCTTGTTCAGTCCATAGGCCTACATCATGTGGCAAACCGGTGAGCATGTGGCTCTATTAGTATAGGAGATACCTGAAAACATATCACACTTTTCATCATAGTGCTTTTACCAATGCATAAAATGCATGGAGAAGTCATTTCGAATGACTGGTCCTCAGTGTTGTGAGAACGATGACTGGTTAAAATTTTTGGTGGTTTCTTGTTCAGTCCATAGGCCTACATCATGTGGCAAACCGGTGAGCATGTGGCTCTATTAGTATAGGAGATACCTGAAAACATATCACACTTTTCATCATAGTGCTTTTACCAATGCATAAAATGCATGGAGAAGTCATTTCGAATGACTGGTCCTCAGTGTTGTGAGAACGATGACTGGTTAAAATTTTTGGTGGTTTCTTGTTCAGTCCATAGGCCTACATCATGTGGCAAACCGGTGAGCATGTGGCTCTATTAGTATAGGAGATACCTGAAAACATATCACACTTTTCATCATAGTGCTTTTACCAATGCATAAAATGCATGGAGAAGTCATTTCGAATGACTGGTCCTCAGTGTTGTGAGAACGATGACTGGTTAAAATTTTTGGTGGTTTCTTGTTCAGTCCATAGGCCTACATCATGTGGCAAACCGGTGAGCATGTGGCTCTATTAGTATAGGAGATACCTGAAAACATATCACACTTTTCATCATAGTGCTTTTACCAATGCATAAAATGCATGGAGAAGTCATTTCGAATGACTGGTCCTCAGTGTTGTGAGAACGATGACTGGTTAAAATTTTTGGTGGTTTCTTGTTCAGTCCATAGGCCTACATCATGTGGCAAACCGGTGAGCATGTGGCTCTATTAGTATAGGAGATACCTGAAAACATATCACACTTTTCATCATAGTGCTTTTACCAATGCATAAAATGCATGGAGAAGTCATTTCGAATGACTGGTCCTCAGTGTTGTGAGAACGATGACTGGTTAAAATTTTTGGTGGTTTCTTGTTCAGTCCATAGGCCTACATCATGTGGCAAACCGGTGAGCATGTGGCTCTATTAGTATAGGAGATACCTGAAAACATATCACACTTTTCATCATAGTGCTTTTACCAATGCATAAAATGCATGGAGAAGTCATTTCGAATGACTGGTCCTCAGTGTTGTGAGAACGATGACTGGTTAAAATTTTTGGTGGTTTCTTGTTCAGTCCATAGGCCTACATCATGTGGCAAACCGGTGAGCATGTGGCTCTATTAGTATAGGAGATACCTGAAAACATATCACACTTTTCATCATAGTGCTTTTACCAATGCATAAAATGCATGGAGAAGTCATTTCGAATGACTGGTCCTCAGTGTTGTGAGAACGATGACTGGTTAAAATTTTTGGTGGTTTCTTGTTCAGTCCATAGGCCTACATCATGTGGCAAACCGGTGAGCATGTGGCTCTATTAGTATAGGAGATACCTGAAAACATATCACACTTTTCATCATAGTGCTTTTACCAATGCATAAAATGCATGGAGAAGTCATTTCGAATGACTGGTCCTCAGTGTTGTGAGAACGATGACTGGTTAAAATTTTTGGTGGTTTCTTGTTCAGTCCATAGGCCTACATCATGTGGCAAACCGGTGAGCATGTGGCTCTATTAGTATAGGAGATACCTGAAAACATATCACACTTTTCATCATAGTGCTTTTACCAATGCATAAAATGCATGGAGAAGTCATTTCGAATGACTGGTCCTCAGTGTTGTGAGAACGATGACTGGTTAAAATTTTTGGTGGTTTCTTGTTCAGTCCATAGGCCTACATCATGTGGCAAACCGGTGAGCATGTGGCTCTATTAGTATAGGAGATACCTGAAAACATATCACACTTTTCATCATAGTGCTTTTACCAATGCATAAAATGCATGGAGAAGTCATTTCGAATGACTGGTCCTCAGTGTTGTGAGAACGATGACTGGTTAAAATTTTTGGTGGTTTCTTGTTCAGTCCATAGGCCTACATCATGTGGCAAACCGGTGAGCATGTGGCTCTATTAGTATAGGAGATACCTGAAAACATATCACACTTTTCATCATAGTGCTTTTACCAATGCATAAAATGCATGGAGAAGTCATTTCGAATGACTGGTCCTCAGTGTTGTGAGAACGATGACTGGTTAAAATTTTTGGTGGTTTCTTGTTCAGTCCATAGGCCTACATCATGTGGCAAACCGGTGAGCATGTGGCTCTATTAGTATAGGAGATACCTGAAAACATATCACACTTTTCATCATAGTGCTTTTACCAATGCATAAAATGCATGGAGAAGTCATTTCGAATGACTGGTCCTCAGTGTTGTGAGAACGATGACTGGTTAAAATTTTTGGTGGTTTCTTGTTCAGTCCATAGGCCTACATCATGTGGCAAACCGGTGAGCATGTGGCTCTATTAGTATAGGAGATACCTGAAAACATATCACACTTTTCATCATAGTGCTTTTACCAATGCATAAAATGCATGGAGAAGTCATTTCGAATGACTGGTCCTCAGTGTTGTGAGAACGATGACTGGTTAAAATTTTTGGTGGTTTCTTGTTCAGTCCATAGGCCTACATCATGTGGCAAACCGGTGAGCATGTGGCTCTATTAGTATAGGAGATACCTGAAAACATATCACACTTTTCATCATAGTGCTTTTACCAATGCATAAAATGCATGGAGAAGTCATTTCGAATGACTGGTCCTCAGTGTTGTGAGAACGATGACTGGTTAAAATTTTTGGTGGTTTCTTGTTCAGTCCATAGGCCTACATCATGTGGCAAACCGGTGAGCATGTGGCTCTATTAGTATAGGAGATACCTGAAAACATATCACACTTTTCATCATAGTGCTTTTACCAATGCATAAAATGCATGGAGAAGTCATTTCGAATGACTGGTCCTCAGTGTTGTGAGAACGATGACTGGTTAAAATTTTTGGTGGTTTCTTGTTCAGTCCATAGGCCTACATCATGTGGCAAACCGGTGAGCATGTGGCTCTATTAGTATAGGAGATACCTGAAAACATATCACACTTTTCATCATAGTGCTTTTACCAATGCATAAAATGCATGGAGAAGTCATTTCGAATGACTGGTCCTCAGTGTTGTGAGAACGATGACTGGTTAAAATTTTTGGTGGTTTCTTGTTCAGTCCATAGGCCTACATCATGTGGCAAACCGGTGAGCATGTGGCTCTATTAGTATAGGAGATACCTGAAAACATATCACACTTTTCATCATAGTGCTTTTACCAATGCATAAAATGCATGGAGAAGTCATTTCGAATGACTGGTCCTCAGTGTTGTGAGAACGATGACTGGTTAAAATTTTTGGTGGTTTCTTGTTCAGTCCATAGGCCTACATCATGTGGCAAACCGGTGAGCATGTGGCTCTATTAGTATAGGAGATACCTGAAAACATATCACACTTTTCATCATAGTGCTTTTACCAATGCATAAAATGCATGGAGAAGTCATTTCGAATGACTGGTCCTCAGTGTTGTGAGAACGATGACTGGTTAAAATTTTTGGTGGTTTCTTGTTCAGTCCATAGGCCTACATCATGTGGCAAACCGGTGAGCATGTGGCTCTATTAGTATAGGAGATACCTGAAAACATATCACACTTTTCATCATAGTGCTTTTACCAATGCATAAAATGCATGGAGAAGTCATTTCGAATGACTGGTCCTCAGTGTTGTGAGAACGATGACTGGTTAAAATTTTTGGTGGTTTCTTGTTCAGTCCATAGGCCTACATCATGTGGCAAACCGGTGAGCATGTGGCTCTATTAGTATAGGAGATACCTGAAAACATATCACACTTTTCATCATAGTGCTTTTACCAATGCATAAAATGCATGGAGAAGTCATTTCGAATGACTGGTCCTCAGTGTTGTGAGAACGATGACTGGTTAAAATTTTTGGTGGTTTCTTGTTCAGTCCATAGGCCTACATCATGTGGCAAACCGGTGAGCATGTGGCTCTATTAGTATAGGAGATACCTGAAAACATATCACACTTTTCATCATAGTGCTTTTACCAATGCATAAAATGCATGGAGAAGTCATTTCGAATGACTGGTCCTCAGTGTTGTGAGAACGATGACTGGTTAAAATTTTTGGTGGTTTCTTGTTCAGTCCATAGGCCTACATCATGTGGCAAACCGGTGAGCATGTGGCTCTATTAGTATAGGAGATACCTGAAAACATATCACACTTTTCATCATAGTGCTTTTACCAATGCATAAAATGCATGGAGAAGTCATTTCGAATGACTGGTCCTCAGTGTTGTGAGAACGATGACTGGTTAAAATTTTTGGTGGTTTCTTGTTCAGTCCATAGGCCTACATCATGTGGCAAACCGGTGAGCATGTGGCTCTATTAGTATAGGAGATACCTGAAAACATATCACACTTTTCATCATAGTGCTTTTACCAATGCATAAAATGCATGGAGAAGTCATTTCGAATGACTGGTCCTCAGTGTTGTGAGTGTGTTAAAATTTTTGGTGGTTTCTTGTTCAGTCCATAGGCCTACATCATGTGGCAAACCGGTGAGCATGTGGCTCTATTAGTATAGGAGATACCTGAAAACATATCAACACTTTTCATCATAGTGCTTTTACCAATGCATAAAATGCATGGAGAAGTCATTTCGAATGACTGGTCCTCAGTGTTGTGAGAACGATGACTGGTTAAAAATTTTTCGTGGTTTCTTGTTCAGTCCATAGGCCTACATCATGTGGCAAAACCGGTGAGCATGTGGCTCTATTAGTATAGGAGATACCTGAAAACATATCACACTTTTCATCATAGTGCTTTTACCAATGCATAAAATGCATGGAGAAGTCATTTCGAATGACTGGTCCTCAGTGTTGTGAGAACGATGACTGGTTAAAATTTTTGGTGGTTTCTTGTTCAGTCCATAGGCCTACATCATGTGGCAAACCGGTGAGCATGTGGCTCTATTAGTATAGGAGATACCTGAAAACATGTCACACTTTTCATCATAGATGCTTTTACCAATGCATAAAAATGCATGAGAAGTCATTTCCGAATGACTGGTCCTCAGTGTTGTGAGAACGATGACTGGTTAAAATTTTTGGTGGTTTCTTGTTCAGTCCATAGGCCTACATCATGTGGCAAACCGGTGAGCATGTGGGCTCTATTAGTAAGGAAGATACCTGAAAACATATCACACTTTTCATCATAGTGCTTTTACCAATGCATAAAATGCATGAAGAAGTCATTTCGAATGACTGGTCCTCAGTGTTGTGAGAACGATGACTGGTTAAGAATTTTTGGTGGTTTCTTGTTCAGTCCATAGGCCTACATCATGTGGCAAACCGGTGAGCATGTGGCTCTATTAGTATAGGAGATACCTGAAAACATATCACACTTTTCATCATAGTGCTTTTTCCAATGCATAAAATGCATGGAGAAGTCATTTCGAATGACTGGTCCTCAGTGTTGTGAGAACAATGACTGGTTAAAATTTTTGGTGGTTTCTTGTTCAGTCCATAGGCCTACATCATGTGGCAAAACCGGTGAGCATGTGGCTCTATTAGTATAGGAGATACCTGAAAACATATCACACTTTTCATCATAGTGCTTTTACCAATGCATAAAATGCATGGAGAGTCATTTCGAATGACTGGTCCGCAGTGTTGTGAGAACGATGACTAGTTAAAATTTTGTGGTGGTTTCTTGTTCAGTCCATAGGCCTACATCATGTGGCAAACCGGTGAGCATGTGGCTCTATTAGTATAGGAGATACCTGAAAACATATCACACTTTTCATCATAGTGCATTTACCATGCATAAAATGCATGGAGAAGTGATTTCAAATGACTGGGTCCTCAGTGTTGTGAGAACGATGACTGTTAAAATTTTTGGTGGTTTCTTGTTCAGTCCATAGGCCTACATCATGTGGCAAACCGGTGAGCATGTGGCTCTATTAGTATAGGAGATACCTGAAAACATATCACACTTTTCATCATAGTGCTTTTACCAATGCATAAAATGCATGGAGAAGTCATTTCGAATGACTGGTCCTCAGTGTTGTGAGAACGATGACTGGTTAAAATTTTGGTGGTTTTCTTGTTCAGTCCATAGGCCTACATCATGTGGCAACCGAGTGAGCATGTGGCTCTATTAGTATAGGAGATACCTGAAAACATATCACACTTTTCATCATAGTGCTTTTACCAATGCATAAAATGCATGGAGAAGTCATTTCGAATGACTGGTCCTCAGTGTTGTGAGAACGATGACTGGTTAAAATTTTGTTGTTTTCTTGTTCAGTTCCATAGGCCTACATCATGTAGCAAACCGGTGAGCATGTGGCTCTATTAGTATAGGAGATACCTGAAAACATATCACACTTTTCTCATCATAGTGCTTTTACCAATGCATAAAATGCATGGAGAAGTCATTTCGAATGACTGGTCCTCAGTGTTGTGAGAACGATGACTGGTTAAAATTTTTGGTGGTTTCTTGTTCAGTCCATAGGCCTACATCATGTGGCAAACCGGTGAGCATGTGGCTCTATTAGTATAGGAGATACCTGAAAACATATCACACTTTTCATCATAGTGCTTTTACCAATGCATAAAATGCATGGAGAAGTCATTTCGAATGACTGGTCCTCAGTGTTGTGAGAACGATGACTGGTTAAAATTTTTGGTGGTTTCTTGTTCAGTCCATAGGCCTACATCATGTGGCAAACCGGTGAGCATGTGGCTCTATTAGTATAGGAGATACCTGAAAACATATCACACTTTTCATCATAGTGCTTTTACCAATGCATAAAATGCATGGAGAAGTCATTTCGAATGACTGGTCCTCAGTGTTGTGAGAACGATGACTGGTTAAAATTTTTGGTGGTTTCTTGTTCAGTCCATAGGCCTACATCATGTGGCAAACCGGTGAGCATGTGGCTCTATTAGTATAGGAGATACCTGAAAACATATCACACTTTTCATCATAGTGCTTTTACCAATGCATAAAATGCATGGAGAAGTCATTTCGAATGACTGGTCCTCAGTGTTGTGAGAACGATGACTGGTTAAAATTTTTGGTGGTTTCTTGTTCAGTCCATAGGCCTACATCATGTGGCAAACCGGTGAGCATGTGGCTCTATTAGTATAGGAGATACCTGAAAACATATCACACTTTTCATCATAGTGCTTTTACCAATGCATAAAATGCATGGAGAAGTCATTTCGAATGACTGGTCCTCAGTGTTGTGAGAACGATGACTGGTTAAAATTTTTGGTGGTTTCTTGTTCAGTCCATAGGCCTACATCATGTGGCAAACCGGTGAGCATGTGGCTCTATTAGTATAGGAGATACCTGAAAACATATCACACTTTTCATCATAGTGCTTTTACCAATGCATAAAATGCATGGAGAAGTCATTTCGAATGACTGGTCCTCAGTGTTGTGAGAACGATGACTGGTTAAAATTTTTGGTGGTTTCTTGTTCAGTCCATAGGCCTACATCATGTGGCAAACCGGTGAGCATGTGGCTCTATTAGTATAGGAGATACCTGAAAACATATCACACTTTTCATCATAGTGCTTTTACCAATGCATAAAATGCATGGAGAAGTCATTTCGAATGACTGGTCCTCAGTGTTGTGAGAACGATGACTGGTTAAAATTTTTGGTGGTTTCTTGTTCAGTCCATAGGCCTACATCATGTGGCAAACCGGTGAGCATGTGGCTCTATTAGTATAGGAGATACCTGAAAACATATCACACTTTTCATCATAGTGCTTTTACCAATGCATAAAATGCATGGAGAAGTCATTTCGAATGACTGGTCCTCAGTGTTGTGAGAACGATGACTGGTTAAAATTTTTGGTGGTTTCTTGTTCAGTCCATAGGCCTACATCATGTGGCAAACCGGTGAGCATGTGGCTCTATTAGTATAGGAGATACCTGAAAACATATCACACTTTTCATCATAGTGCTTTTACCAATGCATAAAATGCATGGAGAAGTCATTTCGAATGACTGGTCCTCAGTGTTGTGAGAACGATGACTGGTTAAAATTTTTGGTGGTTTCTTGTTCAGTCCATAGGCCTACATCATGTGGCAAACCGGTGAGCATGTGGCTCTATTAGTATAGGAGATACCTGAAAACATATCACACTTTTCATCATAGTGCTTTTACCAATGCATAAAATGCATGGAGAAGTCATTTCGAATGACTGGTCCTCAGTGTTGTGAGAACGATGACTGGTTAAAATTTTTGGTGGTTTCTTGTTCAGTCCATAGGCCTACATCATGTGGCAAACCGGTGAGCATGTGGCTCTATTAGTATAGGAGATACCTGAAAACATATCACACTTTTCATCATAGTGCTTTTACCAATGCATAAAATGCATGGAGAAGTCATTTCGAATGACTGGTCCTCAGTGTTGTGAGAACGATGACTGGTTAAAATTTTTGGTGGTTTCTTGTTCAGTCCATAGGCCTACATCATGTGGCAAACCGGTGAGCATGTGGCTCTATTAGTATAGGAGATACCTGAAAACATATCACACTTTTCATCATAGTGCTTTTACCAATGCATAAAATGCATGGAGAAGTCATTTCGAATGACTGGTCCTCAGTGTTGTGAGAACGATGACTGGTTAAAATTTTTGGTGGTTTCTTGTTCAGTCCATAGGCCTACATCATGTGGCAAACCGGTGAGCATGTGGCTCTATTAGTATAGGAGATACCTGAAAACATATCACACTTTTCATCATAGTGCTTTTACCAATGCATAAAATGCATGGAGAAGTCATTTCGAATGACTGGTCCTCAGTGTTGTGAGAACGATGACTGGTTAAAATTTTTGGTGGTTTCTTGTTCAGTCCATAGGCCTACATCATGTGGCAAACCGGTGAGCATGTGGCTCTATTAGTATAGGAGATACCTGAAAACATATCACACTTTTCATCATAGTGCTTTTACCAATGCATAAAATGCATGGAGAATCATTTCGAATGACTGGTCCTCAGTGTTGTGAGAACGATGACTGGTTAAAATTTTTGGTGGTTTCTTGTTCAGTCCATAGGCCTACATCATGTGGCAAACCGGTGAGCATGTGGCTCTATTAGTATAGGAGATACCTGAAAACATATCACACTTTTCATCATAGTGCTTTTACCAATGCATAAAATGCATGGAGAAGTCATTTCGAATGACTGGTCCTCAGTGTTGTGAGAACGATGACTGGTTAAAATTTTTGGTGGTTTCTTGTTCAGTCCATAGGCCTACATCATGTGGCAAACCGGTGAGCATGTGGCTCTATTAGTATAGGACGTTACCTGAAAACATATCACACTTTTCATCATAGTGCTTTTACCAATGCATAAAATGCATGGAGAAGTCATTTCGAATGACTGGTCCTCAGTGTTGTGAGAACGATGACTGGTTAAAATTTTTGGTGGTTTCTTGTTCAGTCCATAGGCCTACATCATGTGGCAAACCGGTGAGCATGTGGCTCTATTAGTATAGGAGATACCTGAAAACATATCACACTTTTCATCATAGTGCTTTTACCAATGCATAAAATGCATGGAGAAGTCATTTCGAATGACTGGTCCTCAGTGTTGTGAGAACGATGACTGGTTAAAATTTTTGGTGGTTTCTTGTTCAGTCCATAGGCCTACATCATGTGGCAAACCGGTGAGCATGTGGCTCTATTAGTATAGGAGATACCTGAAAACATATCACACTTTTCATCATAGTGCTTTTACCAATGCATAAAATGCATGGAGAAGTCATTTCGAATGACTGGTCCTCAGTGTTGTGAGAACGATGACTGGTTAAAATTTTTGGTGGTTTCTTGTTCAGTCCATAGGCCTACATCATGTGGCAAACCGGTGAGCATGTGGCTCTATTAGTATAGGAGATACCTGAAAACATATCACACTTTTCATCATAGTGCTTTTACCAATGCATAAAATGCATGGAGAAGTCATTTCGAATGACTGGTCCTCAGTGTTGTGAGAACGATGACTGGTTAAAATTTTTGGTGGTTTCTTGTTCAGTCCATAGGCCTACATCATGTGGCAAACCGGTGAGCATGTGGCTCTATTAGTATAGGAGATACCTGAAAACATATCACACTTTTCATCATAGTGCTTTTACCAATGCATAAAATGCATGGAGAAGTCATTTCGAATGACTGGTCCTCAGTGTTGTGAGAACGATGACTGGTTAAAATTTTTGGTGGTTTCTTGTTCAGTCCATAGGCCTACATCATGTGGCAAACCGGTGAGCATGTGGCTCTATTAGTATAGGAGATACCTGAAAACATATCACACTTTTCATCATAGTGCTTTTACCAATGCATAAAATGCATGGAGAAGTCATTTCGAATGACTGGTCCTCAGTGTTGTGAGAACGATGACTGGTTAAAATTTTTGGTGGTTTCTTGTTCAGTCCATAGGCCTACATCATGTGGCAAACCGGTGAGCATGTGGCTCTATTAGTATAGGAGATACCTGAAAACATATCACACTTTTCATCATAGTGCTTTTACCAATGCATAAAATGCATGGAGAAGTCATTTCGAATGACTGGTCCTCAGTGTTGTGAGAACGATGACTGGTTAAAATTTTTGGTGGTTTCTTGTTCAGTCCATAGGCCTACATCATGTGGCAAACCGGTGAGCATGTGGCTCTATTAGTATAGGAGATACCTGAAAACATATCACACTTTTCATCATAGTGCTTTTACCAATGCATAAAATGCATGGAGAAGTCATTTCGAATGACTGGTCCTCAGTGTTGTGAGAACGATGACTGGTTAAAATTTTTGGTGGTTTCTTGTTCAGTCCATAGGCCTACATCATGTGGCAAACCGGTGAGCATGTGGCTCTATTAGTATAGGAGATACCTGAAAACATATCACACTTTTCATCATAGTGCTTTTACCAATGCATAAAATGCATGGAGAAGTCATTTCGAATGACTGGTCCTCAGTGTTGTGAGAACGATGACTGGTTAAAATTTTTGGTGGTTTCTTGTTCAGTCCATAGGCCTACATCATGTGGCAAACCGGTGAGCATGTGGCTCTATTAGTATAGGAGATACCTGAAAACATATCACACTTTTCATCATAGTGCTTTTACCAATGCATAAAATGCATGGAGAAGTCATTTCGAATGACTGGTCCTCAGTGTTGTGAGAACGATGACTGGTTAAAATTTTTGGTGGTTTCTTGTTCAGTCCATAGGCCTACATCATGTGGCAAACCGGTGAGCATGTGGCTCTATTAGTATAGGAGATACCTGAAAACATATCACACTTTTCATCATAGTGCTTTTACCAATGCATAAAATGCATGGAGAAGTCATTTCGAATGACTGGTCCTCAGTGTTGTGAGAACGATGACTGGTTAAAATTTTTGGTGGTTTCTTGTTCAGTCCATAGGCCTACATCATGTGGCAAACCGGTGAGCATGTGGCTCTATTAGTATAGGAGATACCTGAAAACATATCACACTTTTCATCATAGTGCTTTTACCAATGCATAAAATGCATGGAGAAGTCATTTCGAATGACTGGTCCTCAGTGTTGTGAGAACGATGACTGGTTAAAATTTTTGGTGGTTTCTTGTTCAGTCCATAGGCCTACATCATGTGGCAAACCGGTGAGCATGTGGCTCTATTAGTATAGGAGATACCTGAAAACATATCACACTTTTCATCATAGTGCTTTTACCAATGCATAAAATGCATGGAGAAGTCATTTCGAATGACTGGTCCTCAGTGTTGTGAGAACGATGACTGGTTAAAATTTTTGGTGGTTTCTTGTTCAGTCCATAGGCCTACATCATGTGGCAAACCGGTGAGCATGTGGCTCTATTAGTATAGGAGATACCTGAAAACATATCACACTTTTCATCATAGTGCTTTTACCAATGCATAAAATGCATGGAGAAGTCATTTCGAATGACTGGTCCTCAGTGTTGTGAGAACGATGACTGGTTAAAATTTTTGGTGGTTTCTTGTTCAGTCCATAGGCCTACATCATGTGGCAAACCGGTGAGCATGTGGCTCTATTAGTATAGGAGATACCTGAAAACATATCACACTTTTCATCATAGTGCTTTTACCAATGCATAAAATGCATGGAGAAGTCATTTCGAATGACTGGTCCTCAGTGTTGTGAGAACGATGACTGGTTAAAATTTTTGGTGGTTTCTTGTTCAGTCCATAGGCCTACATCATGTGGCAAACCGGTGAGCATGTGGCTCTATTAGTATAGGAGATACCTGAAAACATATCACACTTTTCATCATAGTGCTTTTACCAATGCATAAAATGCATGGAGAAGTCATTTCGAATGACTGGTCCTCAGTGTTGTGAGAACGATGACTGGTTAAAATTTTTGGTGGTTTCTTGTTCAGTCCATAGGCCTACATCATGTGGCAAACCGGTGAGCATGTGGCTCTATTAGTATAGGAGATACCTGAAAACATATCACACTTTTCATCATAGTGCTTTTACCAATGCATAAAATGCATGGAGAAGTCATTTCGAATGACTGGTCCTCAGTGTTGTGAGAACGATGACTGGTTAAAATTTTTGGTGGTTTCTTGTTCAGTCCATAGGCCTACATCATGTGGCAAACCGGTGAGCATGTGGCTCTATTAGTATAGGAGATACCTGAAAACATATCACACTTTTCATCATAGTGCTTTTACCAATGCATAAAATGCATGGAGAAGTCATTTCGAATGACTGGTCCTCAGTGTTGTGAGAACGATGACTGGTTAAAATTTTTGGTGGTTTCTTGTTCAGTCCATAGGCCTACATCATGTGGCAAACCGGTGAGCATGTGGCTCTATTAGTATAGGAGATACCTGAAAACATATCACACTTTTCATCATAGTGCTTTTACCAATGCATAAAATGCATGGAGAAGTCATTTCGAATGACTGGTCCTCAGTGTTGTGAGAACGATGACTGGTTAAAATTTTTGGTGGTTTCTTGTTCAGTCCATAGGCCTACATCATGTGGCAAACCGGTGAGCATGTGGCTCTATTAGTATAGGAGATACCTGAAAACATATCACACTTTTCATCATAGTGCTTTTACCAATGCATAAAATGCATGGAGAAGTCATTTCGAATGACTGGTCCTCAGTGTTGTGAGAACGATGACTGGTTAAAATTTTTGGTGGTTTCTTGTTCAGTCCATAGGCCTACATCATGTGGCAAACCGGTGAGCATGTGGCTCTATTAGTATAGGAGATACCTGAAAACATATCACACTTTTCATCATAGTGCTTTTACCAATGCATAAAATGCATGGAGAAGTCATTTCGAATGACTGGTCCTCAGTGTTGTGAGAACGATGACTGGTTAAAATTTTTGGTGGTTTCTTGTTCAGTCCATAGGCCTACATCATGTGGCAAACCGGTGAGCATGTGGCTCTATTAGTATAGGAGATACCTGAAAACATATCACACTTTTCATCATAGTGCTTTTACCAATGCATAAAATGCATGGAGAAGTCATTTCGAATGACTGGTCCTCAGTGTTGTGAGAACGATGACTGGTTAAAATTTTTGGTGGTTTCTTGTTCAGTCCATAGGCCTACATCATGTGGCAAACCGGTGAGCATGTGGCTCTATTAGTATAGGAGATACCTGAAAACATATCACACTTTTCATCATAGTGCTTTTACCAATGCATAAAATGCATGGAGAAGTCATTTCGAATGACTGGTCCTCAGTGTTGTGAGAACGATGACTGGTTAAAATTTTTGGTGGTTTCTTGTTCAGTCCATAGGCCTACATCATGTGGCAAACCGGTGAGCATGTGGCTCTATTAGTATAGGAGATACCTGAAAACATATCACACTTTTCATCATAGTGCTTTTACCAATGCATAAAATGCATGGAGAAGTCATTTCGAATGACTGGTCCTCAGTGTTGTGAGAACGATGACTGGTTAAAATTTTTGGTGGTTTCTTGTTCAGTCCATAGGCCTACATCATGTGGCAAACCGGTGAGCATGTGGCTCTATTAGTATAGGAGATACCTGAAAACATATCACACTTTTCATCATAGTGCTTTTACCAATGCATAAAATGCATGGAGAAGTCATTTCGAATGACTGGTCCTCAGTGTTGTGAGAACGATGACTGGTTAAAATTTTTGGTGGTTTCTTGTTCAGTCCATAGGCCTACATCATGTGGCAAACCGGTGAGCATGTGGCTCTATTAGTATAGGAGATACCTGAAAACATATCACACTTTTCATCATAGTGCTTTTACCAATGCATAAAATGCATGGAGAAGTCATTTCGAATGACTGGTCCTCAGTGTTGTGAGAACGATGACTGGTTAAAATTTTTGGTGGTTTCTTGTTCAGTCCATAGGCCTACATCATGTGGCAAACCGGTGAGCATGTGGCTCTATTAGTATAGGAGATACCTGAAAACATATCACACTTTTCATCATAGTGCTTTTACCAATGCATAAAATGCATGGAGAAGTCATTTCGAATGACTGGTCCTCAGTGTTGTGAGAACGATGACTGGTTAAAATTTTTGGTGGTTTCTTGTTCAGTCCATAGGCCTACATCATGTGGCAAACCGGTGAGCATGTGGCTCTATTAGTATAGGAGATACCTGAAAACATATCACACTTTTCATCATAGTGCTTTTACCAATGCATAAAATGCATGGAGAAGTCATTTCGAATGACTGGTCCTCAGTGTTGTGAGAACGATGACTGGTTAAAATTTTTGGTGGTTTCTTGTTCAGTCCATAGGCCTACATCATGTGGCAAACCGGTGAGCATGTGGCTCTATTAGTATAGGAGATACCTGAAAACATATCACACTTTTCATCATAGTGCTTTTACCAATGCATAAAATGCATGGAGAAGTCATTTCGAATGACTGGTCCTCAGTGTTGTGAGAACGATGACTGGTTAAAATTTTTGGTGGTTTCTTGTTCAGTCCATAGGCCTACATCATGTGGCAAACCGGTGAGCATGTGGCTCTATTAGTATAGGAGATACCTGAAAACATATCACACTTTTCATCATAGTGCTTTTACCAATGCATAAAATGCATGGAGAAGTCATTTCGAATGACTGGTCCTCAGTGTTGTGAGAACGATGACTGGTTAAAATTTTTGGTGGTTTCTTGTTCAGTCCATAGGCCTACATCATGTGGCAAACCGGTGAGCATGTGGCTCTATTAGTATAGGAGATACCTGAAAACATATCACACTTTTCATCATAGTGCTTTTACCAATGCATAAAATGCATGGAGAAGTCATTTCGAATGACTGGTCCTCAGTGTTGTGAGAACGATGACTGGTTAAAATTTTTGGTGGTTTCTTGTTCAGTCCATAGGCCTACATCATGTGGCAAACCGGTGAGCATGTGGCTCTATTAGTATAGGAGATACCTGAAAACATATCACACTTTTCATCATAGTGCTTTTACCAATGCATAAAATGCATGGAGAAGTCATTTCGAATGACTGGTCCTCAGTGTTGTGAGAACGATGACTGGTTAAAATTTTTGGTGGTTTCTTGTTCAGTCCATAGGCCTACATCATGTGGCAAACCGGTGAGCATGTGGCTCTATTAGTATAGGAGATACCTGAAAACATATCACACTTTTCATCATAGTGCTTTTACCAATGCATAAAATGCATGGAGAAGTCATTTCGAATGACTGGTCCTCAGTGTTGTGAGAACGATGACTGGTTAAAATTTTTGGTGGTTTCTTGTTCAGTCCATAGGCCTACATCATGTGGCAAACCGGTGAGCATGTGGCTCTATTAGTATAGGAGATACCTGAAAACATATCACACTTTTCATCATAGTGCTTTTACCAATGCATAAAATGCATGGAGAAGTCATTTCGAATGACTGGTCCTCAGTGTTGTGAGAACGATGACTGGTTAAAATTTTTGGTGGTTTCTTGTTCAGTCCATAGGCCTACATCATGTGGCAAACCGGTGAGCATGTGGCTCTATTAGTATAGGAGATACCTGAAAACATATCACACTTTTCATCATAGTGCTTTTACCAATGCATAAAATGCATGGAGAAGTCATTTCGAATGACTGGTCCTCAGTGTTGTGAGAACGATGACTGGTTAAAATTTTTGGTGGTTTCTTGTTCAGTCCATAGGCCTACATCATGTGGCAAACCGGTGAGCATGTGGCTCTATTAGTATAGGAGATACCTGAAAACATATCACACTTTTCATCATAGTGCTTTTACCAATGCATAAAATGCATGGAGAAGTCATTTCGAATGACTGGTCCTCAGTGTTGTGAGAACGATGACTGGTTAAAATTTTTGGTGGTTTCTTGTTCAGTCCATAGGCCTACATCATGTGGCAAACCGGTGAGCATGTGGCTCTATTAGTATAGGAGATACCTGAAAACATATCACACTTTTCATCATAGTGCTTTTACCAATGCATAAAATGCATGGAGAAGTCATTTCGAATGACTGGTCCTCAGTGTTGTGAGAACGATGACTGGTTAAAATTTTTGGTGGTTTCTTGTTCAGTCCATAGGCCTACATCATGTGGCAAACCGGTGAGCATGTGGCTCTATTAGTATAGGAGATACCTGAAAACATATCACACTTTTCATCATAGTGCTTTTACCAATGCATAAAATGCATGGAGAAGTCATTTCGAATGACTGGTCCTCAGTGTTGTGAGAACGATGACTGGTTAAAATTTTTGGTGGTTTCTTGTTCAGTCCATAGGCCTACATCATGTGGCAAACCGGTGAGCATGTGGCTCTATTAGTATAGGAGATACCTGAAAACATATCACACTTTTCATCATAGTGCTTTTACCAATGCATAAAATGCATGGAGAAGTCATTTCGAATGACTGGTCCTCAGTGTTGTGAGAACGATGACTGGTTAAAATTTTTGGTGGTTTCTTGTTCAGTCCATAGGCCTACATCATGTGGCAAACCGGTGAGCATGTGGCTCTATTAGTATAGGAGATACCTGAAAACATATCACACTTTTCATCATAGTGCTTTTACCAATGCATAAAATGCATGGAGAAGTCATTTCGAATGACTGGTCCTCAGTGTTGTGAGAACGATGACTGGTTAAAATTTTTGGTGGTTTCTTGTTCAGTCCATAGGCCTACATCATGTGGCAAACCGGTGAGCATGTGGCTCTATTAGTATAGGAGATACCTGAAAACATATCACACTTTTCATCATAGTGCTTTTACCAATGCATAAAATGCATGGAGAAGTCATTTCGAATGACTGGTCCTCAGTGTTGTGAGAACGATGACTGGTTAAAATTTTTGGTGGTTTCTTGTTCAGTCCATAGGCCTACATCATGTGGCAAACCGGTGAGCATGTGGCTCTATTAGTATAGGAGATACCTGAAAACATATCACACTTTTCATCATAGTGCTTTTACCAATGCATAAAATGCATGGAGAAGTCATTTCGAATGACTGGTCCTCAGTGTTGTGAGAACGATGACTGGTTAAAATTTTTGGTGGTTTCTTGTTCAGTCCATAGGCCTACATCATGTGGCAAACCGGTGAGCATGTGGCTCTATTAGTATAGGAGATACCTGAAAACATATCACACTTTTCATCATAGTGCTTTTACCAATGCATAAAATGCATGGAGAAGTCATTTCGAATGACTGGTCCTCAGTGTTGTGAGAACGATGACTGGTTAAAATTTTTGGTGGTTTCTTGTTCAGTCCATAGGCCTACATCATGTGGCAAACCGGTGAGCATGTGGCTCTATTAGTATAGGAGATACCTGAAAACATATCACACTTTTCATCATAGTGCTTTTACCAATGCATAAAATGCATGGAGAAGTCATTTCGAATGACTGGTCCTCAGTGTTGTGAGAACGATGACTGGTTAAAATTTTTGGTGGTTTCTTGTTCAGTCCATAGGCCTACATCATGTGGCAAACCGGTGAGCATGTGGCTCTATTAGTATAGGAGATACCTGAAAACATATCACACTTTTCATCATAGTGCTTTTACCAATGCATAAAATGCATGGAGAAGTCATTTCGAATGACTGGTCCTCAGTGTTGTGAGAACGATGACTGGTTAAAATTTTTGGTGGTTTCTTGTTCAGTCCATAGGCCTACATCATGTGGCAAACCGGTGAGCATGTGGCTCTATTAGTATAGGAGATACCTGAAAACATATCACACTTTTCATCATAGTGCTTTTACCAATGCATAAAATGCATGGAGAAGTCATTTCGAATGACTGGTCCTCAGTGTTGTGAGAACGATGACTGGTTAAAATTTTTGGTGGTTTCTTGTTCAGTCCATAGGCCTACATCATGTGGCAAACCGGTGAGCATGTGGCTCTATTAGTATAGGAGATACCTGAAAACATATCACACTTTTCATCATAGTGCTTTTACCAATGCATAAAATGCATGGAGAAGTCATTTCGAATGACTGGTCCTCAGTGTTGTGAGAACGATGACTGGTTAAAATTTTTGGTGGTTTCTTGTTCAGTCCATAGGCCTACATCATGTGGCAAACCGGTGAGCATGTGGCTCTATTAGTATAGGAGATACCTGAAAACATATCACACTTTTCATCATAGTGCTTTTACCAATGCATAAAATGCATGGAGAAGTCATTTCGAATGACTGGTCCTCAGTGTTGTGAGAACGATGACTGGTTAAAATTTTTGGTGGTTTCTTGTTCAGTCCATAGGCCTACATCATGTGGCAAACCGGTGAGCATGTGGCTCTATTAGTATAGGAGATACCTGAAAACATATCACACTTTTCATCATAGTGCTTTTACCAATGCATAAAATGCATGGAGAAGTCATTTCGAATGACTGGTCCTCAGTGTTGTGAGAACGATGACTGGTTAAAATTTTTGGTGGTTTCTTGTTCAGTCCATAGGCCTACATCATGTGGCAAACCGGTGAGCATGTGGCTCTATTAGTATAGGAGATACCTGAAAACATATCACACTTTTCATCATAGTGCTTTTACCAATGCATAAAATGCATGGAGAAGTCATTTCGAATGACTGGTCCTCAGTGTTGTGAGAACGATGACTGGTTAAAATTTTTGGTGGTTTCTTGTTCAGTCCATAGGCCTACATCATGTGGCAAACCGGTGAGCATGTGGCTCTATTAGTATAGGAGATACCTGAAAACATATCACACTTTTCATCATAGTGCTTTTACCAATGCATAAAATGCATGGAGAAGTCATTTCGAATGACTGGTCCTCAGTGTTGTGAGAACGATGACTGGTTAAAATTTTTGGTGGTTTCTTGTTCAGTCCATAGGCCTACATCATGTGGCAAACCGGTGAGCATGTGGCTCTATTAGTATAGGAGATACCTGAAAACATATCACACTTTTCATCATAGTGCTTTTACCAATGCATAAAATGCATGGAGAAGTCATTTCGAATGACTGGTCCTCAGTGTTGTGAGAACGATGACTGGTTAAAATTTTTGGTGGTTTCTTGTTCAGTCCATAGGCCTACATCATGTGGCAAACCGGTGAGCATGTGGCTCTATTAGTATAGGAGATACCTGAAAACATATCACACTTTTCATCATAGTGCTTTTACCAATGCATAAAATGCATGGAGAAGTCATTTCGAATGACTGGTCCTCAGTGTTGTGAGAACGATGACTGGTTAAAATTTTTGGTGGTTTCTTGTTCAGTCCATAGGCCTACATCATGTGGCAAACCGGTGAGCATGTGGCTCTATTAGTATAGGAGATACCTGAAAACATATCACACTTTTCATCATAGTGCTTTTACCAATGCATAAAATGCATGGAGAAGTCATTTCGAATGACTGGTCCTCAGTGTTGTGAGAACGATGACTGGTTAAAATTTTTGGTGGTTTCTTGTTCAGTCCATAGGCCTACATCATGTGGCAAACCGGTGAGCATGTGGCTCTATTAGTATAGGAGATACCTGAAAACATATCACACTTTTCATCATAGTGCTTTTACCAATGCATAAAATGCATGGAGAAGTCATTTCGAATGACTGGTCCTCAGTGTTGTGAGAACGATGACTGGTTAAAATTTTTGGTGGTTTCTTGTTCAGTCCATAGGCCTACATCATGTGGCAAACCGGTGAGCATGTGGCTCTATTAGTATAGGAGATACCTGAAAACATATCACACTTTTCATCATAGTGCTTTTACCAATGCATAAAATGCATGGAGAAGTCATTTCGAATGACTGGTCCTCAGTGTTGTGAGAACGATGACTGGTTAAAATTTTTGGTGGTTTCTTGTTCAGTCCATAGGCCTACATCATGTGGCAAACCGGTGAGCATGTGGCTCTATTAGTATAGGAGATACCTGAAAACATATCACACTTTTCATCATAGTGCTTTTACCAATGCATAAAATGCATGGAGAAGTCATTTCGAATGACTGGTCCTCAGTGTTGTGAGAACGATGACTGGTTAAAATTTTTGGTGGTTTCTTGTTCAGTCCATAGGCCTACATCATGTGGCAAACCGGTGAGCATGTGGCTCTATTAGTATAGGAGATACCTGAAAACATATCACACTTTTCATCATAGTGCTTTTACCAATGCATAAAATGCATGGAGAAGTCATTTCGAATGACTGGTCCTCAGTGTTGTGAGAACGATGACTGGTTAAAATTTTTGGTGGTTTCTTGTTCAGTCCATAGGCCTACATCATGTGGCAAACCGGTGAGCATGTGGCTCTATTAGTATAGGAGATACCTGAAAACATATCACACTTTTCATCATAGTGCTTTTACCAATGCATAAAATGCATGGAGAAGAATGACTGGTCCTCAGTGTTGTGAGACCACGATGACCTGGTTGAATTTTTGGGTGGTTCTTGTTCAGTCCATAGGCCTACATCATGTGGCAAACCGGTGAGCATGTGGCTCTATTTAGTATAGGAAGTATACCTGAACAACATATCCACCACTTTTCCCATCATAGTGCTTTTACCAAATGCATAAAGCATGGAGAAGTCATTTCGAATGACTGGTCCTCAGTGTTGTGAGAACGATGACTGGTTGAAATTTTTGGTGGTTTCTTGTTCAGTCCATAGGCCTACATCATGTGGCAAACCGGTGAGCATGTGGCTCTATTAGTATAGGAGATACCTGAAAACATATCACACTTTTCATCATAGTGCTTTTACCAATGCATAAAATGCATGGAGAAGTCATTTCGAATGACTGGTCCTCAGTGTTGTGAGAACGATGACTGGTTGAAATTTTTGGTGGTTTCTTGTTCAGTCCATAGGCCTACATCATGTGGCAAACCGGTGAGCATGTGGCTCTATTAGTATAGGAGATACCTGAAAACATATCACACTTTTCATCATAGTGCTTTTACCAATGCATAAAATGCATGGAGAAGTCATTTCGAATGACTGGTCCTCAGTGTTGTGAGAACGATGACTGGTTAAAATTTTTGGTGGTTTCTTGTTCAGTCCATAGGCCTACATCATGTGGCAAACCGGTGAGCATGTGGCTCTATTAGTATAGGAGATACCTGAAAACATATCACACTTTTCATCATAGTGCTTTTACCAATGCATAAAATGCATGGAGAAGTCATTTCGAATGACTGGTCCTCAGTGTTGTGAGAACGATGACTGGTTAAAATTTTTGGTGGTTTCATGTTCAGTCCATAGGCCTACATCATGTGGCAAACCGGTGAGCATGTGGCTCTATTAGTATAGGAGATACCTGAAAACATATCACACTTTTCATCATAGTGCTTTTACCAATGCATAAAATGCATGGAGAAGTCATTTCGAATGACTGGTCCTCAGTGTTGTGAGAACGATGACTGGTTAAAATTTTTGGTGGTTTCTTGTTCAGTCCATAGGCCTACATCATGTGGCAAACCGGTGAGCATGTGGCTCTATTAGTATAGGAGATACCTGAAAACATATCACACTTTTCATCATAGTGCTTTTACCAATGCATAAAATGCATGGAGAAGTCATTTCGAATGACTGGTCCTCAGTGTTGTGAGAACGATGACTGGTTAAAATTTTTGGTGGTTTCTTGTTCAGTCCATAGGCCTACATCATGTGGCAAACCGGTGAGCATGTGGCTCTATTAGTATAGGAGATACCTGAAAACATATCACACTTTTCATCATAGTGCTTTTACCAATGCATAAAATGCATGGAGAAGTCATTTCGAATGACTGGTCCTCAGTGTTGTGAGAACGATGACTGGTTGAAATTTTTGGTGGTTTCTTGTTCAGTCCATAGGCCTACATCATGTGGCAAACCGGTGAGCATGTGGCTCTATTAGTATAGGAGATACCTGAAAACATATCACACTTTTCATCATAGTGCTTTTACCAATGCATAAAATGCATGGAGAAGTCATTTCGAATGACTGGTCCTCAGTGTTGTGAGAACGATGACTGGTTAAAATTTTTTGGTGGTTTCTTGTTCAGTCCATAGGCCTACATCATGTGGCAAACCGGTGAGCACGTGGCTCTATTAGTATAGGAGATACCTGAAAACATATCACACTTTTCATCATAGTGCTTTTACCAATGCATAAAATGCATGGAGAAGTCATTTCGAATGACTGGTCCTCAGTGTTGTGAGAACGATGACTGGTTAAATTTTTGGTGGTTTCTTGTTCAGTCCATAGGCCTACATCATGTGGCAAACCGGTGAGCATGTGGCTCTATTAGTATAGGGAGATACCTGAAAACATATCACACTTTTCATCATAGTGCTTTTACCAATGCATAAAATGCATGGAGAAGTCATTTCGAATGACTGGTCCTCAGTGTTGTGAGAACGATGACTGGTTAAAATTTTTGGTGGTTTCTTGTTCAGTCCATAGGCCTACATCATGTGGCAAACCGGTGAGCATGTGGCTCTATTAGTATAGGAGATACCTGAAAACATATCACACTTTTCATCATAGTGCTTTTACCAATGCATAAAATGCATGGAGAAGTCATTTCGAATGACTGGTCCTCAGTGTTGTGAGAACGATGACTGGTTAAAATTTTTGGTGGTTTCTTGTTCAGTCCATAGGCCTACATCATGTGGCAAACCGGTGAGCATGTGGCTCTATTAGTATAGGAGATACCTGAAAACATATCACACTTTTCATCATAGTGCTTTTACCAATGCATAAAATGCATGGAGAAGTCATTTCGAATGACTGGTCCTCAGTGTTGTGAGAACGATGACTGGTTGAAAATTTTTGGTGGTTTCTTGTTCAGTCCATAGGCCTACATCATGTGGCAAACCGGTGAGCATGTGGCTCTATTAGTATAGGAGATACCTGAAAACATATCACACTTTTCATCATAGTGCTTTTACCAATGCATAAAATGCATGGAGAAGTCATTTCGAATGACTGGTCCTCAGTGTTGTGAGAACGATGACTGGTTAAAATTTTTGGTGGTTTCTTGTTCAGTCCATAGGCCTACATCATGTGGCAAACCGGTGAGCATGTGGCTCTATTAGTATAGGAGATACCTGAAAACATATCACACTTTTCATCATAGTGCTTTTACCAATGCATAAAATGCATGGAGAAGTCATTTCGAATGACTGGTCCTCAGTGTTGTGAGAACGATGACTGGTTAAAATTTTTGGTGGTTTCTTGTTCAGTCCATAGGCCTACATCATGTGGCAAACCGGTGAGCATGTGGCTCTATTAGTATAGGAGATACCTGAAAACATATCACACTTTTCATCATAGTGCTTTTACCAATGCATAAAATGCATGGAGAAGTCATTTCGAATGACTGGTCCTCAGTGTTGTGAGAACGATGACTGGTTAAAATTTTTGGTGGTTTCTTGTTCAGTCCATAGGCCTACATCATGTGGCAAACCGGTGAGCATGTGGCTCTATTAGTATAGGAGATAGCTGAAAACATATCACACTTTTCATCATAGTGCTTTTACCAATACATTAAATGCATGGAGAAGTCATTTCGAATGACTGGTCCTCAGTGTTGTGAGAACGATGACTGGTTAAAATTTTTGGTGGTTTCTTGTTCAGTCCATAGGCCTACATCATGTGGCAAACCGGTGAGCATGTGGCTCTATTAGTATAGGAGATACCTGAAAACATATCACACTTTTCATCATAGTGCTTTTACCAATGCATAAAATGCATGGAGAAGTCATTTCGAATGACTGGTCCTCAGTGTTGTGAGAACGATGACTGGTTAAAATTTTTGGTGGTTTCTTGTTCAGTCCATAGGCCTACATCATGTGGCAAACCGGTGAGCATGTGGCTCTATTAGTATAGGAGATACCTGAAAACATATCACACTTTTCATCATAGTGCTTTTACCAATGCATAAAATGCATGGAGAAGTCATTTCGAATGACTGGTCCTCAGTGTTGTGAGAACGATGACTGGTTAAAATTTTTGGTGGTTTCTTGTTCAGTCCATAGGCCTACATCATGTGGCAAACCGGTGAGCATGTGGCTCTATTAGTATAGGAGATACCTGAAAACATATCACACTTTTCATCATAGTGCTTTTACCAATGCATAAAATGCATGGAGAAGTCATTTCGAATGACTGGTCCTCAGTGTTGTGAGAACGATGACTGGTTAAAATTTTTGGTGGTTTCTTGTTCAGTCCATAGGCCTACATCATGTGGCAAACCGGTGAGCATGTGGCTCTATTAGTATAGGAGATACCTGAAAACATATCACACTTTTCATCATAGTGCTTTTACCAATGCATAAAATGCATGGAGAAGTCATTTCGAATGACTGGTCCTCAGTGTTGTGAGAACGATGACTGGTTAAAATTTTTGGTGGTTTCTTGTTCAGTCCATAGGCCTACATCATGTGGCAAACCGGTGAGCATGTGGCTCTATTAGTATAGGAGATACCTGAAAACATATCACACTTTTCATCATAGTGCTTTTACCAATGCATAAAATGCATGGAGAAGTCATTTCGAATGACTGGTCCTCAGTGTTGTGAGAACGATGACTGGTTAAAATTTTTGGTGGTTTCTTGTTCAGTCCATAGGCCTACATCATGTGGCAAACCGGTGTCAGCATGTGGCTCTATTAGTATAGGAGATACCTGAAAACATATCACACTTTTCATCATAGTGCTTTTACCAATGCATAAAATGCATGGAGAAGTCATTTCGAATGACTGGTCCTCAGTGTTGTGAGAACGATGACTGGTTAAAATTTTTGGTGGTTTCTTGTTCAGTCCATAGGCCTACATCATGTGGCAAACCGGTGAGCATGTGGCTCTATTAGTATAGGAGATACCTGAAAACATATCACACTTTTCATCATAGTGCTTTTACCAATGCATAAAATGCATGGAGAAGTCATTTCGAATGACTGGTCCTCAGTGTTGTGAGAACGATGACTGGTTAAAATTTTTGGTGGTTTCTTGTTCAGTCCATAGGCCAACATCATGTGGCAAACCGGTGAGCATATGGCTCTATTAGTATAGGAGATACCTGAAAACATATCACACTTTTCATCATAGTGCTTTTACCAATGCATAAAATGCATGGAGAAGTCATTTCGAATGACTGGTCCTCAGTGTTGTGAGAACGATGACTGGTTAAAATTTTTGGTGGTTTCTTGTTCAGTCCATAGGCCTACATCATGTGGCAAACCGGTGAGCATGTGGCTCTATTAGTATAGGAGATACCTGAAAACATATCACACTTTTCATCATAGTGCTTTTACCAATGCATAAAATGCATGGAGAAGTCATTTCGAATGACTGGTCCTCAGTGTTGTGAGAACGATGACTGGTTAAAATTTTTGGTGGTTTCTTGTTCAGTCCATAGGCCTACATCATGTGGCAAACCGGTGAGCATGTGGCTCTATTAGTGTAGGAGATACCTGAAAACATATCACACTTTTCATCATAGTGCTTTTACCAATGCATAAAATGCATGGAGAAGTCATTTCGAATGACTGGTCCTCAGTGTTGTGAGAACGATGACTGGTTAAATTTTTGGTGGTTTCTTGTTCAGTCCATAGGCCTACATCATGTGGCAAACCGGTGAGCATGTGGCTCTATTAGTATAGGAGATACCTGAAAACATATCACACTTTTCATCATAGTGCTTTTACCAATGCATAAAATGCATGGAGAAGTCATTTCGAATGACTGGTCCTCAGTGTTGTGAGAACGATGACTGGTTAAAATTTTTGGTGGTTTCTTGTTCAGTCCATAGGCCTACATCATGTGGCAAACCGGTGAGCATGTGGCTCTATTAGTGTAGGAGATACCTGAAAACATATCACACTTTTCATCATAGTGCTTTTACCAATGCATAAAATGCATGGAGAAGTCATTTCGAATGACTGGTCCTCAGTGTTGTGAGAACGATGACTGGTTAAATTTTTGGTGGTTTCTTGTTCAGTCCATAGGCCTACATCATGTGGCAAACCGGTGAGCATGTGGCTCTATTAGTATAGGAGATACCTGAAAACATATCACACTTTTCATCATAGTGCTTTTACCAATGCATAAAATGCATGGAGAAGTCATTTCGAATGACTGGTCCTCAGTGTTGTGAGAACGATGACTGGTTAAAATTTTTGGTGGTTTCTTGTTCAGTCCATAGGCCTACATCATGTGGCAAACCGGTGAGCATGTGGCTCTATTAGTATAGGAGATACCTGAAAACATATCACACTTTTCATCATAGTGCTTTTACCAATGCATAAAATGCATGGAGAAGTCATTTCGAATGACTGGTCCTCAGTGTTGTGAGAACGATGACTGGTTAAAATTTTTGGTGGTTTCTTGTTCAGTCTATAGGCCTACATCATGTGGCAAACCGGTGAGCATGTGGCTCTATTAGTATAGGAGATACCTGAAAACATATCACACTTTTCATCATAGTGCTTTTACCAATGCATAAAATGCATGGAGAAGTCATTTCGAATGACTGGTCCTCAGTGTTGTGAGAACGATGACTGGTTGAAATTTTTGGTGGTTTCTTGTTCAGTCCATAGGCCTACATCATGTGGCAAACCGGTGAGCATGTGGCTCTATTAGTATAGGAGATACCTGAAAACATATCACACTTTTCATCATAGTGCTTTTACCAATGCATAAAATGCATGGAGAAGTCATTTCGAATGACTGGTCCTCAGTGTTGTGAGAACGATGACTGGTTAAAATTTTTGGTGGTTTCTTGTTCAGTCCATAGGCCTACATCATGTGGCAAACCGGTGAGCATGTGGCTCTATTAGTATAGGAGATACCTGAAAACATATCACACTTTTCATCATAGTGCTTTTACCAATGCATAAAATGCATGGAGAAGTCATTTCGAATGACTGGTCCTCAGTGTTGTGAGAACGATGACTGGTTAAAATTTTTGGTGGTTTCTTGTTCAGTCCATAGGCCTACATCATGTGGCAAACCGGTGAGCATGTGGCTCTATTAGTATAGGAGATACCTGAAAACATATCACACTTTTCATCATAGTGCTTTTACCAATGCATAAAATGCATGGAGAAGTCATTTCGAATGACTGGTCCTCAGTGTTGTGAGAACGATTGACTGGTTAAAATTTTTGGTGGTTTCTTGTTCAGTCCATAGGCCTACATCATGTGGCAAACCGGTGAGCATGTGGCTCTATTAGTATAGGAGATACCTGAAAACATATCACACTTTTCATCATAGTGCTTTTACCAATGCATAAAATGCATGGAGAAGTCATTTCGAATGACTGGTCCTCAGTGTTGTGAGAACGATGACTGGTTAAAATTTTTGGTGGTTTCTTGTTCAGTCCATAGGCCTACATCATGTGGCAAACCGGTGAGCATGTGGCTCTATTAGTATAGGAGATACCTGAAAACATATCACACTTTTCATCATAGTGCTTTTACCAATGCATAAAATGCATGGAGAAGTCATTTCGAATGACTGGTCCTCAGTGTTGTGAGAACGATGACTGGTTAAAATTTTAGGTGGTTTCTTGTTCAGTCCATAGGCCTACATCATGTGGCAAACCGGTGAGCATGTGGCTCTATTAGTATAGGAGATACCTGAAAACATATCACACTTTTCATCACAGTGCTTTTACCAATGCATAAAATGCATGGAGAAGTCATTTCGAATGACTGGTCCTCAGTGTTGTGAGAACGATGACTGGTTAAAATTTTTGGTGGTTTCTTGTTCAGTCCATAGGCCTACATCATGTGGCCAACCGGTGAGCATGTAGCTCTATTAGTATAGGAGATACCTGAAAACATATCACACTTTTCATCACAGTGCTTTTACCAATGCATAAAATGCATGGAGAAGTCATTTCGAATGACTGGTCCTCAGTGTTGTGAGAACGATGACTGGTTAAAATTTTTGGTGGTTTCTTGTTCAGTCCATAGGCCTACATCATGTGGCAAACCGGTGAGCATGTAGCTCTATTAGTATAGGAGATACCTGAAAACATATCACACTTTTCATCATAGTGCTTTTACCAATGCATAAAATGTATGGAGAAGTCATTTCGAATGACTGGTCCTCAGTGTTGTGAGAACGATGACTGGTTAAAATTTTTGGTGGTTTCTTGTTCAGTCCATAGGCCTACATCATGTGGCAAACCGGTGAGCATGTGGCTCTATTAGTATAGGAGATACCTGAAAACATATCACACTTTTCATCATAGTGCTTTTACCAATGCATAAAATGCATGGAGAAGTCATTTCGAATGACTGGTCCTCAGTGTTGTGAGAACGATGACTGGTTAAAATTTTTGGTGGTTTCTTGTTCAGTCCATAGGCCTACATCATGTGGCCAACCGGTGAGCATGTAGCTCTATTATTATAGGAGATACCTGAAAACATATCACACTTTTCATCATAGTGCTTTTACCAATGCATAAAATGCATGGAGAAGTCATTTCGAATGACTGGTCCTCAGTGTTGTGAGAACGATGACTGGTTAAAATTTTTGGTGGTTTCTTGTTCAGTCCATAGGCCTACATCATGTGGCAAACCGGTGAGCATGTAGCTCTATTAGTATAGGAGATACCTGAAAACATATCACACTTTTCATCATAGTGCTTTTACCAATGCATAAAATGCATGGAGAAGTCATTTCGAATGACTGGTCCTCAGTGTTGTGAGAACGATGACTGGTTAAAATTTTTGGTGGTTTCTTGTTCAGTCCATAGGCCTACATCATGTGGCAAACCGGTGAGCATGTGGCTCTATTAGTATAGGAGATACCTGAAAACATATCACACTTTTCATCATAGTGCTTTTACCAATGCATAAAATGCATGGAGAAGTCATTTCGAATGACTGGTCCTCAGTGTTGTGAGAACGATGACTGGTTAAAATTTTTGGTGGTTTCTTGTTCAGTCCATAGGCCTACATCATGTGGCAAACCGGTGAGCATGTGGCTCTATTAGTATAGGAGATACCTGAAAACATATCACACTTTTCATCATAGTGCTTTTACCAATGCATAAAATGCATGGAGAAGTCATTTCGAATGACTGGTCCTCAGTGTTGTGAGAACGATGACTGGTTAAAATTTTTGGTGGTTTCTTGTTCAGTCCATAGGCCTACATCATGTGGCAAACCGGTGAGCATGTGGCTCTATTAGTATAGGAGATACCTGAAAACATATCACACTTTTCATCATAGTGCTTTTACCAATGCATAAAATGCATGGAGAAGTCATTTCGAATGACTGGTCCTCAGTGTTGTGAGAACGATGACTGGTTAAAATTTTTGGTGGTTTCTTGTTCAGTCCATAGGCCTACATCATGTGGCAAACCGGTGAGCATGTGGCTCTATTAGTATAGGAGATACCTGAAAACATATCACACTTTTCATCATAGTGCTTTTACCAATGCATAAAATGCATGGAGAAGTCATTTCGAATGACTGGTCCTCAGTGTTGTGAGAACGATGACTGGTTGAAATTTTTGGTGGTTTCTTGTTCAGTCCATAGGCCTACATCATGTGGCAAACCGGTGAGCATGTGGCTCTATTAGTATAGGAGATACCTGAAAAACATATCACACTTTTCATCATAGTGCTTTTACCAATGCATAAAATGCATGGAGAAGTCATTTCGAATGACTGGTCCTCAGTGTTGTGAGAACGATGACTGGTTAAAATTTTTGGTGGTTTCTTGTTCAGTCCATAGGCCTACATCATGTGGCAAACCGGTGAGCATGTGGCTCTATTAGTATAGGAGATACCTGAAAACATATCACACTTTTCATCATAGTGCTTTTACCAATGCATAAAATGCATGGAGAAGTCATTTCGAATGACTGGTCCTCAGTGTTGTGAGAACGATGACTGGTTAAAAAAATTTTTGGTGGTTTCTTGTTCAGTCCATAGGCCTACATCATGTGGCAAACCGGTGAGCATGTGGCTCTATTAGTATAGGAGATACCTGAAAACATATCACACTTTTCATCATAGTGCTTTTACCAATGCATAAAATGCATGGAGAAGTCATTTCGAATGACTGGTCCTCAGTGTTGTGAGAACGATGACTGGTTAAAATTTTTGGTGGTTTCTTGTTCAGTCCATAGGCCTACATCATGTGGCAAACCGGTGAGCATGTGGCTCTATTAGTATAGGAGATACCTGAAAACATATCACACTTTTCATCATAGTGCTTTTACCAATGCATAAAATGCATGGAGAAGTCATTTCGAATGACTGGTCCTCAGTGTTGTGAGAACGATGACTGGTTAAAATTTTTGGTGGTTTCTTGTTCAGTCCATAGGCCTACATCATGTGGCAAACCGGTGAGCATGTGGCTCTATTAGTATAGGAGATACCTGAAAACATATCACACTTTTCATCATAGTGCTTTTACCAATGCATAAAATGCATGGAGAAGTCATTTCGAATGACTGGTCCTCAGTGTTGTGAGAACGATGACTGGTTAAAATTTTTGGTGGTTTCTTGTTCAGTCCATAGGCCTACATCATGTGGCAAACCGGTGAGCATGTAGCTCTATTAGTATAGGAGATACCTGAAAACATATCACACTTTTCATCATAGTGCTTTTACCAATGCATAAAATGCATGGAGAAGTCATTTCGAATGACTGGTCCTCAGTGTTGTGAGAACGATGACTGGTTAAAATTTTTGGTGGTTTCTTGTTCAGTCCATAGGCCTACATCATGTGGCAAACCGGTGAGCATGTGGCTCTATTAGTATAGGAGATACCTGAAAACATATCACACTTTTCATCATAGTGCTTTTACCAATGCATAAAATGCATGGAGAAGTCATTTCGAATGACTGGTCCTCAGTGTTGTGAGAACGATGACTGGTTAAAATTTTTGGTGGTTTCTTGTTCAGTCCATAGGCCTACATCATGTGGCAAACCGGTGAGCATGTGGCTCTATTAGTATAGGAGATACCTGAAAACATATCACACTTTTCATCATAGTGCTTTTACCAATGCATAAAATGCATGGAGAAGTCATTTCGAATGACTGGTCCTCAGTGTTGTGAGAACGATGACTGGTTAAAATTTTTGGTGGTTTCTTGTTCAGTCCATAGGCCTACATCATGTGGCAAACCGGTGAGCATGTGGCTCTATTAGTATAGGAGATACCTGAAAACATATCACACTTTTCATCATAGTGCTTTTACCAATGCATAAAATGCATGGAGAAGTCATTTCGAATGACTGGTCCTCAGTGTTGTGAGAACGATGACTGGTTAAAATTTTTGGTGGTTTCTTGTTCAGTCCATAGGCCTACATCATGTGGCAAACCGGTGAGCATGTGGCTCTATTAGTATCGGAGATACCTGAAAACATATCACACTTTTCATCATAGTGCTTTTACCAATGCATAAAATGCATGGAGAAGTCATTTCGAATGACTGGTCCTCAGTGTTGTGAGAACGATGACTGGTTGAAATTTTTGGTGGTTTCTTGTTCAGTCCATAGGCCTACATCATGTGGCAAACCGGTGAGCATGTGGCTCTATTAGTATAGGAGATACCTGAAAACATATCACACTTTTCATCATAGTGCTTTTACCAATGCATAAAATGCATGGAGAAGTCATTTCGAATGACTGGTCCTCAGTGTTGTGAGAACGATGACTGGTTAAAATTTTTGGTGGTTTCTTGTTCAGTCCATAGGCCTACATCATGTGGCAAACCGGTGAGCATGTGGCTCTATTAGTATAGGAGATACCTGAAAACATATCACACTTTTCATCATAGTGCTTTTACCAATGCATAAAATGCATGGAGAAGTCATTTCGAATGACTGGTCCTCAGTGTTGTGAGAACGATGACTGGTTAAAATTTTTGGTGGTTTCTTGTTCAGTCCATAGGCCTACATCATGTGGCAAACCGGTGAGCATGTGGCTCTATTAGTATAGGAGATACCTGAAAACATATCACACTTTTCATCATAGTGCTTTTACCAATGCATAAAATGCATGGAGAAGTCATTTCGAATGACTGGTCCTCAGTGTTGTGAGAACGATGACTGGTTAAAATTTTTGGTGGTTTCTTGTTCAGTCCATAGGCCTACATCATGTGGCAAACCGGTGAGCATGTGGCTCTATTAGTATAGGAGATACCTGAAAACATATCACACTTTTCATCATAGTGCTTTTACCAATGCATAAAATGCATGGAGAAGTCATTTCGAATGACTGGTCCTCAGTGTTGTGAGAACGATGACTGGTTAAAATTTTTGGTGGTTTCTTGTTCAGTCCATAGGCCTACATCATGTGGCAAACCGGTGAGCATGTGGCTCTATTAGTATAGGAGATACCTGAAAACATATCACACTTTTCATCATAGTGCTTTTACCAATGCATAAAATGCATGGAGAAGTCATTTCGAATGACTGGTCCTCAGTGTTGTGAGAACGATGACTGGTTGAAATTTTTGGTGGTTTCTTGTTCAGTCCATAGGCCTACATCATGTGGCAAACCGGTGAGCATGTGGCTCTATTAGTATAGGAGATACCTGAAAACATATCACACTTTTCATCATAGTGCTTTTACCAATGCATAAAATGCATGGAGAAGTCATTTCGAATGACTGGTCCTCAGTGTTGTGAGAACGATGACTGGTTAAAATTTTTGGTGGTTTCTTGTTCAGTCCATAGGCCTACATCATGTGGCAAACCGGTGAGCATGTGGCTCTATTAGTATAGGAGATACCTGAAAACATATCACACTTTTCATCATAGTGCTTTTACCAATGCATAAAATGCATGGAGAAGTCATTTCGAATGACTGGTCCTCAGTGTTGTGAGAACGATGACTGGTTAAAATTTTTGGTGGTTTCTTGTTCAGTCCATAGGCCTACATCATGTGGCAAACCGGTGAGCATGTGGCTCTATTAGTATAGGAGATACCTGAAAACATATCACACTTTTCATCATAGTGCTTTTACCAATGCATAAAATGCATGGAGAAGTCATTTCGAATGACTGGTCCTCAGTGTTGTGAGAACGATGACTGGTTAAAATTTTTGGTGGTTTCTTGTTCAGTCCATAGGCCTACATCATGTGGCAAACCGGTGAGCATGTGGCTCTATTAGTATAGGAGATACCTGAAAACATATCACACTTTTCATCATAGTGCTTTTACCAATGCATAAAATGCATGGAGAAGTCATTTCGAATGACTGGTCCTCAGTGTTGTGAGAACGATGACTGGTTAAAATTTTTGGTGGTTTCTTGTTCAGTCCATAGGCCTACATCATGTGGCAAACCGGTGAGCATGTGGCTCTATTAGTATAGGAGATACCTGAAAACATATCACACTTTTCATCATAGTGCTTTTACCAATGCATAAAATGCATGGAGAAGTCATTTCGAATGACTGGTCCTCAGTGTTGTGAGAACGATGACTGGTTAAAATTTTTGGTGGTTTCTTGTTCAGTCCATAGGCCTACATCATGTGGCAAACCGGTGAGCATGTGGCTCTATTAGTATGGGAGATACCTGAAAACATATCACACTTTTCATCACAGTGCTTTTACCAATGCATAAAATGCATGGAGAAGTCATTTCGAATGACTGGTCCTCAGTGTTGTGAGAACGATGACTGGTTAAAATTTTTGGTGGTTTCTTGTTCAGTCCATAGGCCTACATCATGTGGCCAACCGGTGAGCATGTAGCTCTATTAGTATAGGAGATACCTGAAAACATATCACACTTTTCATCATAGTGCTTTTACCAATGCATAAAATTGCATGGAGAAGTCATTTCGAATGACTGGTCCTCAGTGTTGTGAGAACGATGACTGGTTAAAATTTTTGGTGGTTTCTTGTTCAGTCCATAGGCCTACATCATGTGGCAAACCGGTGAGCATGTAGCTCTATTAGTATAGGAGATACCTGAAAACATATCACACTTTTCATCATAGTGCTTTTACCAATGCATAAAATGCATGGAGAAGTCATTTCGAATGACTGGTCCTCAGTGTTGTGAGAACGATGACTGGTTAAAATTTTTGGTGGTTTCTTGTTCAGTCCATAGGCCTACATCATGTGGCAAACCGGTGAGCATGTGGCTCTATTAGTATAGGAGATACCTGAAAACATATCACACTTTTCATCATAGTGCTTTTACCAATGCATAAAATGCATGGAGAAGTCATTTCGAATGACTGGTCCTCAGTGTTGTGAGAACGATGACTGGTTAAAATTTTTGGTGGTTTCTTGTTCAGTCCATAGGCCTACATCATGTGGCCAACCGGTGAGCATGTAGCTCTATTAGTATAGGAGATACCTGAAAACATATCACACTTTTCATCATAGTGCTTTTACCAATGCATAAAATGCATGGAGAAGTCATTTCGAATGACTGGTCCTCAGTGTTGTGAGAACGATGACTGGTTAAAATTTTTGGTGGTTTCTTGTTCAGTCCATAGGCCTACATCATGTGGCAAACCGGTGAGCATGTAGCTCTATTAGTATAGGAGATACCTGAAAACATATCACACTTTTCATCATAGTGCTTTTACCAATGCATAAAATGCATGGAGAAGTCATTTCGAATGACTGGTCCTCAGTGTTGTGAGAACGATGACTGGTTAAAATTTTTGGTGGTTTCTTGTTCAGTCCATAGGCCTACATCATGTGGCAAACCGGTGAGCATGTGGCTCTATTAGTATAGGAGATACCTGAAAACATATCACACTTTTCATCATAGTGCTTTTACCAATGCATAAAATGCATGGAGAAGTCATTTCGAATGACTGGTCCTCAGTGTTGTGAGAACGATGACTGGTTAAAATTTTTGGTGGTTTCTTGTTCAGTCCATAGGCCTACATCATGTGGCAAACCGGTGAGCATGTGGCTCTATTAGTATAGGAGATACCTGAAAACATATCACACTTTTCATCATAGTGCTTTTACCAATGCATAAAATGCATGGAGAAGTCATTTCGAATGACTGGTCCTCAGTGTTGTGAGAACGATGACTGGTTAAAATTTTTGGTGGTTTCTTGTTCAGTCAATAGGCCTACATCATGTGGCAAACCGGTGAGCATGTGGCTCTATTAGTATAGGAGATACCTGAAAACATATCACACTTTTCATCATAGTGCTTTTACCAATGCATAAAATGCATGGAGAAGTCATTTCGAATGACTGGTCCTCAGTGTTGTGAGAACGATGACTGGTTAAAATTTTTGGTGGTTTCTTGTTCAGTCCATAGGCCTACATCATGTGGCAAACCGGTGAGCATGTGGCTCTATTAGTATAGGAGATACCTGAAAACATATCACACTTTTCATCATAGTGCTTTTACCAATGCATAAAATGCATGGAGAAGTCATTTCGAATGACTGGTCCTCAGTGTTGTGAGAACGATGACTGGTTAAAACTTTTGGTGGTTTCTTGTTCAGTCCATAGGCCTAAATCGTGTGGCAAACCGGTGAGCATGTGGCTCTATTAGTATAGGAGATACCTGAAAACATATCACACTTTTCATCATAGTGCTTTTACCAATGCATAAAATGCATGGAGAAGTCATTTTGAATGACTGGTCCTCAGTGTTGTGAGAACGATGACTGGATAAAATTTTTGGTGGTTTCTTGTTCAGTCCATAGGCCTACATCATGTGGCAAACCGGTGAGCATGTGGCTCTATTAGTATAGGAGATACCTGAAAACATATCACACTTTTCATCATAGTGCTTTTACCAATGCATAAAATGCATGGAGAAGTCATTTCGAATGACTGGTCCTCAGTGTTGTGAGAACGATGACTGGTTAAAATTTTTGGTGGTTTCTTGTTCAGTCCATAGGCCTACATCATGTGGCAAACCGGTGAGCATGTGGCTCTATTAGTATAGGAGATACCTGAAAACATATCACACTTTTCATCATAGTGCTTTTACCAATGCATAAAATGCATGGAGAAGTCATTTCGAATGACTGGTCCTCAGTGTTGTGAGAACGATGACTGGTTAAAATTTTTGGTGGTTTCTTGTTCAGTCCATAGGCCTACATCATGTGGCAAACCGGTGAGCATGTGGCTCTATTAGTATAGGAGATACCTGAAAACATATCACACTTTTCATCATAGTGCTTTTACCAATGCATAAAATGCATGGAGAAGTCATTTCGAATGACTGGTCCTCAGTGTTGTGAGAACGATGACTGGTTAAAATTTTTGGTGGTTTCTTGTTCAGTCCATAGGCCTACATCATGTGGCAAACCGGTGAGCATGTGGCTCTATTAGTATAGGAGATACCTGAAAACATATCACACTTTTCATCATAGTGCTTTTACCAATGCATAAAATGCATGGAGAAGTCATTTCGAATGACTGGTCCTCAGTGTTGTGAGAACGATGACTGGTTAAAATTTTTGGTGGTTTCTTGTTCAGTCCATAGGCCTACATCATGTGGCAAACCGGTGAGCATGTGGCTCTATTAGTATAGGAGATACCTGAAAACATATCACACTTTTCATCATAGTGCTTTTACCAATGCATAAAATGCATGGAGAAGTCATTTCGAATGACTGGTCCTCAGTGTTGTGAGAACGATGACTGGTTAAAATTTTTGGTGGTTTCTTGTTCAGTCCATAGGCCTACATCATGTGGCAAACCGGTGAGCATGTGGCTCTATTAGTATAGGAGATACCTGAAAACATATCACACTTTTCATCATAGTGCTTTTACCAATGCATAAAATGCATGGAGAAGTCATTTCGAATGACTGGTCCTCAGTGTTGTGAGAACGATGACTGGTTAAAATTTTTGGTGGTTTCTTGTTCAGTCCATAGGCCTACATCATGTGGCAAACCGGTGAGCATGTGGCTCTATTAGTATAGGAGATACCTGAAAACATATCACACTTTTCATCATAGTGCTTTTACCAATGCATAAAATGCATGGAGAAGTCATTTCGAATGACTGGTCCTCAGTGTTGTGAGAACGATGACTGGTTAAAATTTTTGGTGGTTTCTTGTTCAGTCCATAGGCCTACATCATGTGGCAAACCGGTGAGCATGTGGCTCTATTAGTATAGGAGATACCTGAAAACATATCACACTTTTCATCATAGTGCTTTTACCAATGCATAAAATGCATGGAGAAGTCATTTCGAATGACTGGTCCTCAGTGTTGTGAGAACGATGACTGGTTAAAATTTTTGGTGGTTTCTTGTTCAGTCCATAGGCCTACATCATGTGGCAAACCGGTGAGCATGTGGCTCTATTAGTATAGGAGATACCTGAAAACATATCACACTTTTCATCATAGTGCTTTTACCAATGCATAAAATGCATGGAGAAGTCATTTCGAATGACTGGTCCTCAGTGTTGTGAGAACGATGACTGGTTAAAATTTTTGGTGGTTTCTTGTTCAGTCCATAGGCCTACATCATGTGGCAAACCGGTGAGCATGTGGCTCTATTAGTATAGGAGATACCTGAAAACATATCACACTTTTCATCATAGTGCTTTTACCAATGCATAAAATGCATGGAGAAGTCATTTCGAATGACTGGTCCTCAGTGTTGTGAGAACGATGACTGGTTAAAATTTTTGGTGGTTTCTTGTTCAGTCCATAGGCCTACATCATGTGGCAAACCGGTGAGCATGTGGCTCTATTAGTATAGGAGATACCTGAAAACATATCACACTTTTCATCATAGTGCTTTTACCAATGCATAAAATGCATGGAGAAGTCATTTCGAATGACTGGTCCTCAGTGTTGTGAGAACGATGACTGGTTAAAATTTTTGGTGGTTTCTTGTTCAGTCCATAGGCCTACATCATGTGGCAAACCGGTGAGCATGTGGCTCTATTAGTATAGGAGATACCTGAAAACATATCACACTTTTCATCATAGTGCTTTTACCAATGCATAAAATGCATGGAGAAGTCATTTCGAATGACTGGTCCTCAGTGTTGTGAGAACGATGACTGGTTAAAATTTTTGGTGGTTTCTTGTTCAGTCCATAGGCCTACATCATGTGGCAAACCGGTGAGCATGTGGCTCTATTAGTATAGGAGATACCTGAAAACATATCACACTTTTCATCATAGTGCTTTTACCAATGCATAAAATGCATGGAGAAGTCATTTCGAATGACTGGTCCTCAGTGTTGTGAGAACGATGACTGGTTAAAATTTTTGGTGGTTTCTTGTTCAGTCCATAGGCCTACATCATGTGGCAAACCGGTGAGCATGTGGCTCTATTAGTATAGGAGATACCTGAAAACATATCACACTTTTCATCATAGTGCTTTTACCAATGCATAAAATGCATGGAGAAGTCATTTCGAATGACTGGTCCTCAGTGTTGTGAGAACGATGACTGGTTAAAATTTTTGGTGGTTTCTTGTTCAGTCCATAGGCCTACATCATGTGGCAAACCGGTGAGCATGTGGCTCTATTAGTATAGGAGATACCTGAAAACATATCACACTTTTCATCATAGTGCTTTTACCAATGCATAAAATGCATGGAGAAGTCATTTCGAATGACTGGTCCTCAGTGTTGTGAGAACGATGACTGGTTAAAATTTTTGGTGGTTTCTTGTTCAGTCCATAGGCCTACATCATGTGGCAAACCGGTGAGCATGTGGCTCTATTAGTATAGGAGATACCTGAAAACATATCACACTTTTCATCATAGTGCTTTTACCAATGCATAAAATGCATGGAGAAGTCATTTCGAATGACTGGTCCTCAGTGTTGTGAGAACGATGACTGGTTAAAATTTTTGGTGGTTTCTTGTTCAGTCCATAGGCCTACATCATGTGGCAAACCGGTGAGCATGTGGCTCTATTAGTATAGGAGATACCTGAAAACATATCACACTTTTCATCATAGTGCTTTTACCAATGCATAAAATGCATGGAGAAGTCATTTCGAATGACTGGTCCTCAGTGTTGTGAGAACGATGACTGGTTAAAATTTTTGGTGGTTTCTTGTTCAGTCCATAGGCCTACATCATGTGGCAAACCGGTGAGCATGTGGCTCTATTAGTATAGGAGATACCTGAAAACATATCACACTTTTCATCATAGTGCTTTTACCAATGCATAAAATGCATGGAGAAGTCATTTCGAATGACTGGTCCTCAGTGTTGTGAGAACGATGACTGGTTAAAATTTTTGGTGGTTTCTTGTTCAGTCCATAGGCCTACATCATGTGGCAAACCGGTGAGCATGTGGCTCTATTAGTATAGGAGATACCTGAAAACATATCACACTTTTCATCATAGTGCTTTTACCAATGCATAAAATGCATGGAGAAGTCATTTCGAATGACTGGTCCTCAGTGTTGTGAGAACGATGACTGGTTAAAATTTTTGGTGGTTTCTTGTTCAGTCCATAGGCCTACATCATGTGGCAAACCGGTGAGCATGTGGCTCTATTAGTATAGGAGATACCTGAAAACATATCACACTTTTCATCATAGTGCTTTTACCAATGCATAAAATGCATGGAGAAGTCATTTCGAATGACTGGTCCTCAGTGTTGTGAGAACGATGACTGGTTAAAATTTTTGGTGGTTTCTTGTTCAGTCCATAGGCCTACATCATGTGGCAAACCGGTGAGCATGTGGCTCTATTAGTATAGGAGATACCTGAAAACATATCACACTTTTCATCATAGTGCTTTTACCAATGCATAAAATGCATGGAGAAGTCATTTCGAATGACTGGTCCTCAGTGTTGTGAGAACGATGACTGGTTAAAATTTTTGGTGGTTTCTTGTTCAGTCCATAGGCCTACATCATGTGGCAAACCGGTGAGCATGTGGCTCTATTAGTATAGGAGATACCTGAAAACATATCACACTTTTCATCATAGTGCTTTTACCAATGCATAAAATGCATGGAGAAGTCATTTCGAATGACTGGTCCTCAGTGTTGTGAGAACGATGACTGGTTAAAATTTTTGGTGGTTTCTTGTTCAGTCCATAGGCCTACATCATGTGGCAAACCGGTGAGCATGTGGCTCTATTAGTATAGGAGATACCTGAAAACATATCACACTTTTCATCATAGTGCTTTTACCAATGCATAAAATGCATGGAGAAGTCATTTCGAATGACTGGTCCTCAGTGTTGTGAGAACGATGACTGGTTAAAATTTTTGGTGGTTTCTTGTTCAGTCCATAGGCCTACATCATGTGGCAAACCGGTGAGCATGTGGCTCTATTAGTATAGGAGATACCTGAAAACATATCACACTTTTCATCATAGTGCTTTTACCAATGCATAAAATGCATGGAGAAGTCATTTCGAATGACTGGTCCTCAGTGTTGTGAGAACGATGACTGGTTAAAATTTTTGGTGGTTTCTTGTTCAGTCCATAGGCCTACATCATGTGGCAAACCGGTGAGCATGTGGCTCTATTAGTATAGGAGATACCTGAAAACATATCACACTTTTCATCATAGTGCTTTTACCAATGCATAAAATGCATGGAGAAGTCATTTCGAATGACTGGTCCTCAGTGTTGTGAGAACGATGACTGGTTAAAATTTTTGGTGGTTTCTTGTTCAGTCCATAGGCCTACATCATGTGGCAAACCGGTGAGCATGTGGCTCTATTAGTATAGGAGATACCTGAAAACATATCACACTTTTCATCATAGTGCTTTTACCAATGCATAAAATGCATGGAGAAGTCATTTCGAATGACTGGTCCTCAGTGTTGTGAGAACGATGACTGGTTAAAATTTTTGGTGGTTTCTTGTTCAGTCCATAGGCCTACATCATGTGGCAAACCGGTGAGCATGTGGCTCTATTAGTATAGGAGATACCTGAAAACATATCACACTTTTCATCATAGTGCTTTTACCAATGCATAAAATGCATGGAGAAGTCATTTCGAATGACTGGTCCTCAGTGTTGTGAGAACGATGACTGGTTAAAATTTTTGGTGGTTTCTTGTTCAGTCCATAGGCCTACATCATGTGGCAAACCGGTGAGCATGTGGCTCTATTAGTATAGGAGATACCTGAAAACATATCACACTTTTCATCATAGTGCTTTTACCAATGCATAAAATGCATGGAGAAGTCATTTCGAATGACTGGTCCTCAGTGTTGTGAGAACGATGACTGGTTAAAATTTTTGGTGGTTTCTTGTTCAGTCCATAGGCCTACATCATGTGGCAAACCGGTGAGCATGTGGCTCTATTAGTATAGGAGATACCTGAAAACATATCACACTTTTCATCATAGTGCTTTTACCAATGCATAAAATGCATGGAGAAGTCATTTCGAATGACTGGTCCTCAGTGTTGTGAGAACGATGACTGGTTAAAATTTTTGGTGGTTTCTTGTTCAGTCCATAGGCCTACATCATGTGGCAAACCGGTGAGCATGTGGCTCTATTAGTATAGGAGATACCTGAAAACATATCACACTTTTCATCATAGTGCTTTTACCAATGCATAAAATGCATGGAGAAGTCATTTCGAATGACTGGTCCTCAGTGTTGTGAGAACGATGACTGGTTAAAATTTTTGGTGGTTTCTTGTTCAGTCCATAGGCCTACATCATGTGGCAAACCGGTGAGCATGTGGCTCTATTAGTATAGGAGATACCTGAAAACATATCACACTTTTCATCATAGTGCTTTTACCAATGCATAAAATGCATGGAGAAGTCATTTCGAATGACTGGTCCTCAGTGTTGTGAGAACGATGACTGGTTAAAATTTTTGGTGGTTTCTTGTTCAGTCCATAGGCCTACATCATGTGGCAAACCGGTGAGCATGTGGCTCTATTAGTATAGGAGATACCTGAAAACATATCACACTTTTCATCATAGTGCTTTTACCAATGCATAAAATGCATGGAGAAGTCATTTCGAATGACTGGTCCTCAGTGTTGTGAGAACGATGACTGGTTAAAATTTTTGGTGGTTTCTTGTTCAGTCCATAGGCCTACATCATGTGGCAAACCGGTGAGCATGTGGCTCTATTAGTATAGGAGATACCTGAAAACATATCACACTTTTCATCATAGTGCTTTTACCAATGCATAAAATGCATGGAGAAGTCATTTCGAATGACTGGTCCTCAGTGTTGTGAGAACGATGACTGGTTAAAATTTTTGGTGGTTTCTTGTTCAGTCCATAGGCCTACATCATGTGGCAAACCGGTGAGCATGTGGCTCTATTAGTATAGGAGATACCTGAAAACATATCACACTTTTCATCATAGTGCTTTTACCAATGCATAAAATGCATGGAGAAGTCATTTCGAATGACTGGTCCTCAGTGTTGTGAGAACGATGACTGGTTAAAATTTTTGGTGGTTTCTTGTTCAGTCCATAGGCCTACATCATGTGGCAAACCGGTGAGCATGTGGCTCTATTAGTATAGGAGATACCTGAAAACATATCACACTTTTCATCATAGTGCTTTTACCAATGCATAAAATGCATGGAGAAGTCATTTCGAATGACTGGTCCTCAGTGTTGTGAGAACGATGACTGGTTAAAATTTTTGGTGGTTTCTTGTTCAGTCCATAGGCCTACATCATGTGGCAAACCGGTGAGCATGTGGCTCTATTAGTATAGGAGATACCTGAAAACATATCACACTTTTCATCATAGTGCTTTTACCAATGCATAAAATGCATGGAGAAGTCATTTCGAATGACTGGTCCTCAGTGTTGTGAGAACGATGACTGGTTAAAATTTTTGGTGGTTTCTTGTTCAGTCCATAGGCCTACATCATGTGGCAAACCGGTGAGCATGTGGCTCTATTAGTATAGGAGATACCTGAAAACATATCACACTTTTCATCATAGTGCTTTTACCAATGCATAAAATGCATGGAGAAGTCATTTCGAATGACTGGTCCTCAGTGTTGTGAGAACGATGACTGGTTAAAATTTTTGGTGGTTTCTTGTTCAGTCCATAGGCCTACATCATGTGGCAAACCGGTGAGCATGTGGCTCTATTAGTATAGGAGATACCTGAAAACATATCACACTTTTCATCATAGTGCTTTTACCAATGCATAAAATGCATGGAGAAGTCATTTCGAATGACTGGTCCTCAGTGTTGTGAGAACGATGACTGGTTAAAATTTTTGGTGGTTTCTTGTTCAGTCCATAGGCCTACATCATGTGGCAAACCGGTGAGCATGTGGCTCTATTAGTATAGGAGATACCTGAAAACATATCACACTTTTCATCATAGTGCTTTTACCAATGCATAAAATGCATGGAGAAGTCATTTCGAATGACTGGTCCTCAGTGTTGTGAGAACGATGACTGGTTAAAATTTTTGGTGGTTTCTTGTTCAGTCCATAGGCCTACATCATGTGGCAAACCGGTGAGCATGTGGCTCTATTAGTATAGGAGATACCTGAAAACATATCACACTTTTCATCATAGTGCTTTTACCAATGCATAAAATGCATGGAGAAGTCATTTCGAATGACTGGTCCTCAGTGTTGTGAGAACGATGACTGGTTAAAATTTTTGGTGGTTTCTTGTTCAGTCCATAGGCCTACATCATGTGGCAAACCGGTGAGCATGTGGCTCTATTAGTATAGGAGATACCTGAAAACATATCACACTTTTCATCATAGTGCTTTTACCAATGCATAAAATGCATGGAGAAGTCATTTCGAATGACTGGTCCTCAGTGTTGTGAGAACGATGACTGGTTAAAATTTTTGGTGGTTTCTTGTTCAGTCCATAGGCCTACATCATGTGGCAAACCGGTGAGCATGTGGCTCTATTAGTATAGGAGATACCTGAAAACATATCACACTTTTCATCATAGTGCTTTTACCAATGCATAAAATGCATGGAGAAGTCATTTCGAATGACTGGTCCTCAGTGTTGTGAGAACGATGACTGGTTAAAATTTTTGGTGGTTTCTTGTTCAGTCCATAGGCCTACATCATGTGGCAAACCGGTGAGCATGTGGCTCTATTAGTATAGGAGATACCTGAAAACATATCACACTTTTCATCATAGTGCTTTTACCAATGCATAAAATGCATGGAGAAGTCATTTCGAATGACTGGTCCTCAGTGTTGTGAGAACGATGACTGGTTAAAATTTTTGGTGGTTTCTTGTTCAGTCCATAGGCCTACATCATGTGGCAAACCGGTGAGCATGTGGCTCTATTAGTATAGGAGATACCTGAAAACATATCACACTTTTCATCATAGTGCTTTTACCAATGCATAAAATGCATGGAGAAGTCATTTCGAATGACTGGTCCTCAGTGTTGTGAGAACGATGACTGGTTAAAATTTTTGGTGGTTTCTTGTTCAGTCCATAGGCCTACATCATGTGGCAAACCGGTGAGCATGTGGCTCTATTAGTATAGGAGATACCTGAAAACATATCACACTTTTCATCATAGTGCTTTTACCAATGCATAAAATGCATGGAGAAGTCATTTCGAATGACTGGTCCTCAGTGTTGTGAGAACGATGACTGGTTAAAATTTTTGGTGGTTTCTTGTTCAGTCCATAGGCCTACATCATGTGGCAAACCGGTGAGCATGTGGCTCTATTAGTATAGGAGATACCTGACATATCACACTTTTCTCATAGTGCTTTTACCAATGCATAAAATGCATGGAGAAGTCATTTCGAATGACTGGTCCTCAGTGTTGTGAGAACGATGACTGGTTAAAATTTTTGGTGGTTCTTGTTCAGTCCATAGGCCAACATCATGTGGCAAAAACCGGTGAGCATGTGGCTCTATTAGTATAGGAGATACCTGAAAACATATCACACTTTTTCATCATAGTGCTTTTACCAATGCATAAAATGCATGGAGAAGTCATTTCGAATGACTGGTCCTCAGTGTTGTGAGAACGATGACTGGTTAAATTTTTGGTGTTTCTTGTTCAGTCCATAGGCCAACATCATAATGGCAAACCGGTGAGCATGTGGCTCTATTAGTATAGGAGATACCTGAAAACATATCACACTTTTCATCATAGTGCTTTTACCAATGCATAAAATGCATGGAGAAGTCATTCGAATGTACTGGTCCTCAGTGTTGTGAGAACGATGACTGGTTAAAATTTTGTGGTTTCTTGTTCAGTCCATAGGCCCTACATCATGTGGCAAACCGGTGAGCATGTGGTCTATTAGTATAGGAGATACCCTGAAAACATATCACAACTTTTCATCAGAGTGCTTTTACCAATGCATAAAATGCATGGAGAAGTCATTTCGAATGACTGGTCCTCAGTGTTGTGAGAACGATGACTGGTTAAAATTTTTGGTGGTTTCTTGTTCAGTCATAGGCTACATCATGTGGCAAACCGGTGAGCATGTGGCTCTATTAGTATAGGAGATACCTGAAACACATATCACACTTTTTCATCATAGTGCACTTTTACCAATGCATAAAAATGCATGGAGAAGTCATTTCGAATGACTGGTCCTCAGTGTTGTGAGAACGATGACTGGTTAAATTTTTTGGTGGTTTCTTGTTCAGTCCATAGGCCTACAGCATGTGGCAAAACCGGTGAGCATGTGGCTCTATTAGTATAGGAGATACCTGAAAACATATCACACTTTTCATCATAGTGCTTTTACCAATGCATAAAATGCATGGAGAAGTCATTTCGAATGACTGGTCCTCAGTGTTGTGAGATCGATGACTGGTTAAAATTTTGGTGGTTTCTTGTTCAGTCCATAGGCCTACATCATGTGGCAACCGGTGAGCATGTGGCTCTATTAGTATAGGAGATACCTGAAAACATATCACACTTTTCATCATAGTGCTTTTACCAATGCATAAAATGCATGGAGAAGTCATTTCGAATGACTGGTCCTCAGTGTTGTGAGAACGATGACTGGTTAAAATTTTTGGTGGTTTCTGTTCAGTCCATAGGCCTACATCATGTGGCAAACCGGTGAGCATGTGGCTCTATTAGTATAGGAGATACCTGAAAACATATCACACTTTTCATCATAGTGCTTTTACCATGCATAAATGCATGGAGAAGTCATTTCGAATGACTGGTCCTCAGTGTTGTGAGAACGATGACTGGTTAAAATTTTGGTGGCTTCCTTGTTCAGTCCATAGGCCTACATCATGTGGCAAACCGGTGAGCATGTGGCTCTATTAGTATAGGAGATACCTGAAAACATATCACACTTTTCATCATAGTGCTTTTACCAATGCATAAAATGCATGGAGAAGTCATTTCGAATGACTGGTCCTCAGTGTTGTGAGAACGATGACTGGTAAAAATTTTTGGTGGTTCTTGTTCAGTCCATAGGCCTACATCATGTGGCAAACCGGTGAGCATGTGGCTCTATTAGTATAGGAGATACCTGAAACATATCACACTTTTCATCATAGTGCTTTTACCAATGCATAAAATGCATGGAGAAGTCATTTCGAATGACTGGTCCTCAGTGTTGTGAGAACGATGACTAGTTAAAATTTTTGGTGGTTTCTTGTTCAGTCCATAGGCCTACATCATGTGGCAAACCGGTGAGCATGTGGCTCTATTAGTATAGGAGATACCTGAAAACATATCACACTTTTCATCATAGTGCTTTTACCAATGCATAAAATGCATGGAGAAGTCATTTCGAATGACTGGTCCTCAGTGTTGTGAGAACGATGACTGGTTAAAATTTTGGTGGCTTCTTGTTCAGTCCATAGGCCTACATCATGTGGCAAACCGGTGAGCATGTGGCTCTATTAGTATAGGAGATACCTGAAAACATATCACACTTTTCATCATAGTGCTTTTACCAATGCATAAAATGCATGGAGAAGTCATTTCGAATGACTGGTCCCTCAGTGTTGTGAGAACGATGACTGGTTAAAATTTTTGGTGGCTTCTTGTTCAGTCCATAGGCCTACATCATGTGGCAAACCGGTGAGCATGTGGCTCTAATAGTATAGGAGATACTGAAAACATATCACACTTTTCATCATAGTGCTTTTACCAATGCATAAAATGCATGGAGAAGTCATTTCGAATGACTGGTCCTCAGTGTTGTGAGAACGATGACTGGTTAAAATTTTTGGTGGTTTCTTGTTCAGTCCATAGGCCTACATCATGTGGCAAACCAGTGAGCATGTGGCTCTATTAGTATAGGAGATACCTGAAAACATATCACACTTTTCATCATAGTGCTTTTACCAATGCATAAAATGCATGGAGAAGTCATTTCGAATGACTGGTCCTCAGTGTTGTGAGAAAGATGACTGGTTAAAATTTTTGGTGGTTTCTTGTTCAGTCCATAGGGCCTACATCATGTGGCAAACCGGTGAGCATGTGGCTCTATTAGTATAGGAGATACCTGAAAACATATCACACTTTTCATCATAGTGCTTTTACCAATGCATAAAATGCATGGAGAAGTCATTTCGAATGACTGGTCCTCAGTGTTGTGAGAACGATGACTGGTTAAAATTTTTGGTGGTTCTTGTTCAGCTCCATAGGGCCTACATCATGTGGCAAACCGGTGAGCATGTGGCTCTATTAGCTATAGGAGATACCTGAAAACATATCACACTTTTCATCATAGTGCTTTTACCAATGCATAAAATGCATGGAGAAGTCATTTCGAATGACTGGTCCTCAGTGTTGTGAGTAACGATGACTGGTTAAAATTTTTGGTGGTTTCTTGTTCAGTCCATAGGCCTACATCATGTGGCAAAACCGGTGAGCAATGTGGCTCTATAGTATAGGAGATACCTGAAACATATCACACTTTCATCATAGTGCTTTTACCAATGCATAAAATGCATGGAGAAGTCATTTCGAATGACTGGTCCTCAGTGTTGTGAGAACGATGACTGGTTAAAATTTTGGTGGTTTCTTGTTCAGTCCATAGGCCTACATCATGTGGCAAACCGGTGAGCATGTGGCTCTATTAGTATAGGAGATACCTGAAAACATATCACACTTTTCATCATAGTGCTTTTACCAATGCATAAAATGCATGGAGAAGTCATTTCGAATGACTGGTCCTCAGTGTTGTGAGAACGATGACTGGTTAAAATTTTTTGGTGGTTTCTTGTTCAGTCCATAGGGCACTACATCATGTGGCAAACCGGTGAGCATGTGGCTCTATTAGTATAGGAGATACCTGAAAACATATCACACTTTCATCATAGTGCTTTTACCAATGCATAAATGCATGGAGAAGTCATTTCGAATGACTGGTCCTCAGTGTTGTGAGAACGATGACTGGTTAAAATTTTTGGTGGCTTCTTGTTCAGTCCATAGGCCTACATCATATGGCAAACGGGTGAGCATGTGGCTCTATTAGTATAGGAGATACCTGAAAACATATCACACTTTTTCATCATAGTGCTTTTACCAATGCATAAAATGCATGAGAAGTCATTTCGAATGACTGGTCCTCAGTGTTGTTGAGAACGATGACTGGTTAAAATTTTTGGTGGTTTCTTGTTCAGTCCATAGGCCTACATCATGTGGCAAACCGGTGAGCATGTGGCTCTATTAGTATAGGAGATACCTGAAAACATATCACACTTTTCATCATAGTGCTTTTACCAATGCATAAAATGCATGGAGAAGTCATTTCGAATGACTGGTCCTCAGTGTTGTGAGAACGATGACTGGTTAAAATTTTTGGTGGTTTCTTGTTCAGTCCATAGGCCTACATCATATGGCAAACCGGTGAGCATGTGGCTCTATTAGTATAGGAGATACCTGAAAACATATCACACTTTTCATCATAGTGCTTTTACCAATGCATAAAATGCATGGAGAAGTCATTTCGAATGACTGGTCCTCAGTGTTGTGAGAACGATGACTGGTTAAAATTTTGGTGGTTTCTTGTTCATCCATAGGCCTACATCATGTGGCAAACCGGTGAGCATGTGGCTCTATTAGTATAGGAGATACCTGAAAACATATCACACTTTTCATCATAGTGCTTTACCAATGCATAAAATGCATGGAGAAGTCATTTCGAATGACTGGTCCTCAGTGTTGTGAGAACGATGACTGGTTAAAATTTTTGGTGGTTTCTTGTTCAGTCCATAGGCCTACATCATGTGGCAAACCGGTGAGCATGTGGCTCTATTAGTATAGGAGATACCTGAAAACATATCACACTTTTCATCATAGTGCTTTTACCAATGCATAAAATGCATGGAGAAGTCATTTCGAATGGACTGGTCCTCAGTGTTGTGAGAACGATGACTGGTTAAAATTTTTGGTGGTTTCTTGTCAGTCCATAGGCCTACAGCATGTGGCAAACCGGTGAGCATGTGGCTCTATTAGTATAGGAGATACCTGAAAACATATCACACTTTTCATCATAGTGCTTTTACCAATGCATAAAATGCATGGAGAAGTCATTCGAATGACTGGTCCTCAGTGTTGTGAGAACGATGACTGGTTAAATTTTGGTGGTTTCTTGTTCAGTCCATAGGCCTACATCATGTGGCAAACCGGTGAGCATGTGGCTCTATTAGTATAGGAGATACCTGAAAACATATCACACTTTTCATCATAGTGCTTTTACCAATGCATTAAAATGCATGGAGAAGTTCATTTCGAATGACTGGTCCTCAGTGTTGTGAGAACGATGACTGGTTAAAATTTTTGGTGGTTCTTGTTCAGTCCATAGGCCTACATCATGTGGCAAACCGGTGAGCATGTGGCTCTATTAGTATAGGAGATACCTGAAAACATATCACACTTTTCATCATAGTGCTTTTACCAATGCATAAAATGCATGGAGAAGTCATTTCGAATGACTGGTCCTCAGTGTTTGGTGAGAACGATGACTGGTTAAAATTTTTGGTGGCTTCTTGTTCAGTCCATAGGCCTACATCATGTGGCAAACCGGTGAGCATATGGCTCTATTAGTATAGGAGATACCTGAAAACATATCACACTTTTCATCATAGTGCTTTTACCAATGCATAAAAGCCATGGAGAAGTCATTTCGAATGACTGGTCCTCAGTGTTGTGAGAACGATGACTGGTTAAAATTTTTGGTGGTTTCTTGTTCAGTCCATAGGCCTACATCATGTGGCAAACCGGTGAGCATGTGGCTCTATTAGTATAGGAGATACCTGAAAACATATCACACTTTTCATCATAGTGCTTTTACCAATGCATAAAATGCATGGAGAAGTCATTTCGAATGACTGGTCCTCAGTGTTGTGAGAACGATGACTGGTTAAAATTTTTGGTGGTTTCTTGTTCAGTCCATAGGCCTACATCATGTGGCAAACCGGTGAGCATGTGGCTCTATTAGTATAGGAGATACCTGAAAACATATCACACTTTTCATCATAGTGCTTTTACCAATGCATAAAATGCATGGAGAAGTCATTTCGAATGACTGGTCCTCAGTGTTGTGAGAACGATGACTGGTTAAAATTTTTGGTGGCTTCTTGTTCAGTCCATAGGCCTACATCATGTGGCAAACCGGTGAGCATGTGGCTCTATTAGTATAGGAGATACCTGAAAACATATCACACTTTTCATCATAGTGCTTTTACCAATGCATAAAATGCATGGAGAAGTCATTTCGAATGACTGGTCCTCAGTGTTGTGAGAACGATGACTGGTTAAAATTTTTGGTGGCTTCTTGTTCAGTCCATAGGCCTACATCATGTGGCAAACCGGTGAGCATGTGGCTCTATTAGTATAGGAGATACCTGAAAACATATCACACTTTTCATCATAGTGCTTTTACCAATGCATAAAATGCATGGAGAAGTCATTTCGAATGACTGGTCCTCAGTGTTGTGAGAACGATGACTGGTTAAAATTTTTGGTGGTTTCTTGTTCAGTCCATAGGCCTACATCATGTGGCAAACCAGTGAGCATGTGGCTCTATTAGTATAGGAGATACCTGAAAACATATCACACTTTTCATCATAGTGCTTTTACCAATGCATAAAATGCATGGAGAAGTCATTTCGAATGACTGGTCCTCAGTGTTGTGAGAAAGATGACTGGTTAAAATTTTTGGTGGTTTCTTGTTCAGTCCATAGGCCTACATCATGTGGCAAACCGGTGAGCATGTGGCTCTATTAGTATAGGAGATACCTGAAAACATATCACACTTTTCATCATAGTGCTTTTACCAATGCATAAAATGCATGGAGAAGTCATTTCGAATGACTGGTCCTCAGTGTTGTGAGAACGATGACTGGTTAAAATTTTTGGTGGTTTCTTGTTCAGTCCATAGGCCTACATCATGTGGCAAACCGGTGAGCATGTGGCTCTATTAGTATAGGAGATACCTGAAAACATATCACACTTTTCATCATAGTGCTTTTACCAATGCATAAAATGCATGGAGAAGTCATTTCGAATGACTGGTCCTCAGTGTTGTGAGAACGATGACTGGTTAAAATTTTTGGTGGTTTCTTGTTCAGTCCATAGGCCTACATCATGTGGCAAACCGGTGAGCATGTGGCTCTATTAGTATAGGAGATACCTGAAAACATATCACACTTTTCATCATAGTGCTGTTACCAATGCATAAAATGCATGGAGAAGTCATTTCGAATGACTGGTCCTCAGTGTTGTGAGAACGATGACTGGTTAAAATTTTTGGTGGTTTCTTGTTCAGTCCATAGGCCTACATCATGTGGCAAACCGATGAGCATGTGGCTCTATTAGTATAGGAGATACGTGAAAACACTTTTCATCATAGTGCTTTTATTAATGCATAAAATGCATGGAGAAGTCATTTCGAATGACTGGTCCTCAGTGTTGTGAGAACGATGACTGGTTAAAATTTTTGGTGGTTTCTTGTTCAGTCCATTGGCCTACATCATGTGGCAAACCGGTGAGCATGTGGCTCTATTAGTATAGGAGATACCTGAAAACATATCACACTTTTCATCATAGTGCTTTTACCAATGCATAAAATGCATGGAGAAGTCATTTCGAATGACTGGTCCTCAGTGTTGTGAGAACGATGACTGGTTAAAATTTTTGGTGGTTTCTTGTTCAGTCCATAGGCCTACATCATGTGGCAAACCGGTGAGCATGTGGCTCTATTAGTATAGGAGATACCTGAAAAAATATCACACTTTTCATCATAGTGCTTTTCCAATGCATAAAATGCATGGAGAAGTCATTTCGAATGACTGGTCCTCAGTCTTGTGAGAACGATGACTGGTTAAAATTTTTGGTGGTTTCTTGTTCAGTCCATAGGCCTACATCATGTGGCAAACCGGTGAGCATGTGGCTCTATTAGTATAGGAGATACCTGAAAACATATCACACTTTTCATCATAGTGCTTTTACCAATGCATAAAATGCATGGAGAAGTCATTTCGAATGACTGGTCCTCAGTGTTGTGAGAACGATGACTGGTTAAAATTTTTGGTGGTTTCTTGTTCAGTCCATAGGCCTACATCATGTGGCAAACCGGTGAGCATGTGGCTCTATTAGTATAGGAGATACCTGAAAACATATCACACTTTTCATCATAGTGCTTTTACCAATGCATAAAATGCATGGAGAAGTCATTTCGAATGACTGGTCCTCAGTGTTGTGAGAACGATGACTGGTTAAAATTTTTGGTGGTTTCTTGTTCAGTCCACAGGCCTACATCATGTGGCAAACCGGTGAGCATGTGGCTCTATTAGTATAGGAGATACCTGAAAACATATCACACTTTTCATCATAGTGCTTTTACCAATGCATAAAATGCATGGAGAAGTCATTTCGAATGACTGGTCCTCAGTGTTGTGAGAACGATGACTGGTTAAAATTTTTGGTGGTTTCTTGTTCAGTCCATAGGCCTACATCATGTGGCAAACCGGTGAGCATGTGGCTCTATTAGTATAGGAGATACCTGAAAACATATCACACTTTTCATCATAGTGCTTTTACCAATGCATAAAATGCATGGAGAAGTCCTTTCGAATGACTGGTCCTCAATGTTGTGAGAACGATGACTGGTTAAAATTTTTGGTGGTTTCTTGTTCAGTCCATAGGCCTACATCATGTGGCAAACCGGTGAGCATGTGGCTCTATTAGTATAGGAGATACCTGAAAACATATCACACTTTTCATCATAGTGCTTTTACCAATGCATAAAATGCATGGAGAAGTCATTTCGAATGACTGGTCCTCAGTGTTGTGAGAACGATGACTGGTTGAAATTTTTGGTGGCTTCTTGTTCAGTCCATAGGCCTACATCATGTGGCAAACCGGTGAGCATGTGGCTCTATTAGTATAGGAGATACCTGAAAACATATCACACTTTTCATCATAGTGCTTTTACCAATGCATAAAATGCATGGAGAAGTCATTTCGAATGACTGGTCCTCAGTGTTGTGAGAACGATGACTGGTTAAAATTTTTGGTGGTTTCTTGTTCAGTCCATAGGCCTACATCATGTGGCAAACCGGTGAGCATGTGGCTCTATTAGTATAGGAGATAGCTGAAAACATATCACACTTTTCATCATAGTGCTTTTACCAATGCATAAAATGCATGGAGAAGTAATTTCGAATGACTGGTCCTCAGTGTTGTGAGAACGATGACTGGTTAAAATTTTTGGTGGTTTCTTGTTCAGTCCATAGGCCTACATCATGTGGCAAACCGGTGAGCATGTGGCTCTATTAGTATAGGAGATACCTGAAAAAATATCACACTTTTCATCATAGTGCTTTTACCAATGCATAAAATGCATGAAGAAGTCATTTCGAATGACTGGTCCTCAGTCTTGTGAGAACGATGACTGGTTAAAATTTTTGGTGGTTTCTTGTTCAGTCCATAGGCCTACATCATGTGGCAAACCGGTGAGCATGTGGCTCTATTAGTATAGGAGATACCTGAAAACATATCACACTTTTCATCATAGTGCTTTTACCAATGCATAAAATGCATGGAGAAGTCATTTCGAATGACTGGTCCTCAGTGTTGTGAGAACGATGACTGGTTAAAATTTTTGGTGGTTTCTTGTTCAGTCCATAGGCCTACATCATGTGGCAAACCGGTGAGCATGTGGCTCTATTAGTATAGGAGATACCTGAAAACATATCACACTTTTCATCATAGTGCTTTTACCAATGCATAAAATGCATGGAGAAGTCATTTCGAATGACTGGTCCTCAGTGTTGTGAGAACGATGACTGGTTAAAATTTTTGGTGGTTTCTTGTTCAGTCCATAGGCCTACATCATGTGGCAAACCGGTGAGCATGTGGCTCTATTAGTATAGGAGATACCTGAAAACATATCACACTTTTCATCATAGTGCTTTTACCAATGCATAAAATGCATGGAGAAGTCATTTCGAATGACTGGTCCTCAGTGTTGTGAGAACGATGACTGGTTAAAATTTTTGGTGGTTTCTTGTTCAGTCCATAGGCCTACATCATGTGGCAAACCGGTGAGCATGTGGCTCTATTAGTATAGGAGATACCTGAAAAAATATCACACTTTTCATCATAGTGCTTTTACCAATGCATAAAATGCATGGAGAAGTCATTTCGAATGACTGGTCCTCAGTCTTGTGAGAACGATGACTGGTTAAAATTTTTGGTGGTTTAATTTTTGGTGGTTTCTTGTTCAGTCCATAGGCCTACATCATGTGGCAAACCGGTGAGCATGTGGCTCTATTAGTATAGGAGATACCTGAAAACATATCACACTTTTCATCATAGTGCTTTTACCAATGCATAAAATGCATGGAGAAGTCATTTCGAATGACTGGTCCTCAGTGTTGTGAGAAAGATGACTGGTTAAAATTTTTGGTGGTTTCTTGTTCAGTCCATAGGCCTACATCATGTGGCAAACCGGTGAGCATGTGGCTCTATTAGTATAGGAGATACCTGAAAACATATCACACTTTTCATCATAGTGCTTTTACCAATGCATAAAATGCATGGAGAAGTCATTTCGAATGACTGGTCCTCAGTGTTGTGAGAACGATGACTGGTTAAAATTTTTGGTGGTTTCTTGTTCAGTCCATAGGCCTACATCATGTGGCAAACCGGTGAGCATGTGGCTCTATTAGTATAGGAGATACCTGAAAACATATCACACTTTTCATCATAGTGCTTTTACCAATGCATAAAATGCATGGAGAAGTCATTTCGAATGACTGGTCCTCAGTGTTGTGAGAACGATGACTGGTTAAAATTTTTGGTGGTTTCTTGTTCAGTCCATAGGCCTACATCATGTGGCAAACCGGTGAGCATGTGGCTCTATTAGTATAGGAGATACCTGAAAACATATCACACTTTTCATCATAGTGCTGTTACCAATGCATAAAATGCATGGAGAAGTCATTTCGAATGACTGGTCCTCAGTGTTGTGAGAACGATGACTGGTTAAAATTTTTGGTGGTTTCTTGTTCAGTCCATAGGCCTACATCATGTGGCAAACCGATGAGCATGTGGCTCTATTAGTATAGGAGATACGTGAAAACACTTTTCATCATAGTGCTTTTATTAATGCATAAAATGCATGGAGAAGTCATTTCGAATGACTGGTCCTCAGTGTTGTGAGAACGATGACTGGTTAAAATTTTTGGTGGTTTCTTGTTCAGTCCATTGGCCTACATCATGTGGCAAACCGGTGAGCATGTGGCTCTATTAGTATAGGAGATACCTGAAAACATATCACACTTTTCATCATAGTGCTTTTACCAATGCATAAAATGCATGGAGAAGTCATTTCGAATGACTGGTCCTCAGTGTTGTGAGAACGATGACTGGTTAAAATTTTTGGTGGTTTCTTGTTCAGTCCATAGGCCTACATCATGTGGCAAACCGGTGAGCATGTGGCTCTATTAGTATAGGAGATACCTGAAAAAATATCACACTTTTCATCATAGTGCTTTTCCAATGCATAAAATGCATGGAGAAGTCATTTCGAATGACTGGTCCTCAGTCTTGTGAGAACGATGACTGGTTAAAATTTTTGGTGGTTTCTTGTTCAGTCCATAGGCCTACATCATGTGGCAAACCGGTGAGCATGTGGCTCTATTAGTATAGGAGATACCTGAAAACATATCACACTTTTCATCATAGTGCTTTTACCAATGCATAAAATGCATGGAGAAGTCATTTCGAATGACTGGTCCTCAGTGTTGTGAGAACGATGACTGGTTAAAATTTTTGGTGGTTTCTTGTTCAGTCCATAGGCCTACATCATGTGGCAAACCGGTGAGCATGTGGCTCTATTAGTATAGGAGATACCTGAAAACATATCACACTTTTCATCATAGTGCTTTTACCAATGCATAAAATGCATGGAGAAGTCATTTCGAATGACTGGTCCTCAGTGTTGTGAGAACGATGACTGGTTAAAATTTTTGGTGGTTTCTTGTTCAGTCCACAGGCCTACATCATGTGGCAAACCGGTGAGCATGTGGCTCTATTAGTATAGGAGATACCTGAAAACATATCACACTTTTCATCATAGTGCTTTTACCAATGCATAAAATGCATGGAGAAGTCATTTCGAATGACTGGTCCTCAGTGTTGTGAGAACGATGACTGGTTAAAATTTTTGGTGGTTTCTTGTTCAGTCCATAGGCCTACATCATGTGGCAAACCGGTGAGCATGTGGCTCTATTAGTATAGGAGATACCTGAAAACATATCACACTTTTCATCATAGTGCTTTTACCAATGCATAAAATGCATGGAGAAGTCCTTTCGAATGACTGGTCCTCAATGTTGTGAGAACGATGACTGGTTAAAATTTTTGGTGGTTTCTTGTTCAGTCCATAGGCCTACATCATGTGGCAAACCGGTGAGCATGTGGCTCTATTAGTATAGGAGATACCTGAAAACATATCACACTTTTCATCATAGTGCTTTTACCAATGCATAAAATGCATGGAGAAGTCATTTCGAATGACTGGTCCTCAGTGTTGTGAGAACGATGACTGGTTAAAATTTTTGGTGGTTTCTTGTTCAGTCCATAGGCCTACATCATGTGGCAAACCGGTGAGCATGTGGCTCTATTAGTATAGGAGATACCTGAAAACATATCACATATCGGGTACCGCAGGGGTCAGTATTGGGACCTGTTCTCTTCAACATATTCATTAATGATCTGGTAGAAGGTTTACACAGTAAAATATCGATATTTGCAGATGATACAAAACTATGTAAAGCAGTTAATACAAGAGAAGATAGTATTCTGCTACAGATGGATCTGGATAAGTTGGAAACTTGGGCTGAAAGGTGGCAGATGAGGTTTAACAATGATAAATGTAAGGTTATACACATGGGAAGAGGGAATCAATATCACCATTACACACTGAACGGGAAACCACTGGGTAAATCTGACAGGGAGAAGGACTTGGGGATCCTAGTTAATGATAAACTTACCTGGAGCAGCCAGTGCCAGGCAGCAGCTGCCAAGGCAAACAGGATCATGGGGTGCATTAAAAGAGGTCTGGATACACATGATGAGAGCATTATACTGCCTCTGTACAAATCCCTAGTTAGACCGCACATGGAGTACTGTGTCCAGTTTTGGGCACCGGTGCTCAGGAAGGATATAATGGAACTAGAGAGAGTACAAAGGAGGGCAACAAAATTAATAAAGGGGATGGGAGAACTACAATACCCAGATAGATTAGCGAAATTAGGATTATTTAGTCTAGAAAAAAGACGACTGAGGGGCGATCTAATAACCATGTATAAGTATATAAGGGGACAATACAAATATCTCGCTGAGGATCTGTTTATACCAAGGAAGGTGACGGGCACAAGGGGGCATTCTTTGCGTCTGGAGGAGAGAAGGTTTTTCCACCAACATAGAAGAGGATTCTTTACTGTTAGGGCAGTGAGAATCTGGAATTGCTTGCCTGAGGAGGTGGTGATGGCGAACTCAGTCGAGGGGTTCCAGAGAGGCCTGGATGTCTTCCTGGAGCAGAACAATATTGTATCATACAATTATTAGGTTCTGTAGAAGGACGTAGATCTGGGGATTTATTATGATGGAATATAGGCTGAACTGGATGGACAAATGTCTTTTTTCGGGCTTACTAACTATGTTACTATGTTACTATGTTACTTTTCATCATAGTGCTTTTACCAATGCATAAAATGCATGGAGAAGTCATTTCGAATGACTGGTCCTCAGTGTTGTGAGAACGATGACTGGTTAAAATTTTTGGTGGTTTCTTGTTCAGTCCATAGGCCTACATCATGTGGCAAACCGGTGAGCATGTGGCTCTATTAGTATAGGAGATACCTGAAAACATATCACACTTTTCATCATAGTGCTTTTACCAATGCATAAAATGCATGGAGAAGTCATTTCGAATGACTGGTCCTCAGTGTTGTGAGAACGATGACTGGTTAAAATTTTTGGTGGTTTCTTGTTCAGTCCATAGGCCTACATCATGTGGCAAACCGGTGAGCATGTGGCTCTATTAGTATAGGAGATACCTGAAAACATATCACACTTTTCATCATAGTGCTTTTACCAATGCATAAAATGCATGGAGAAGTCATTTCGAATGACTGGTCCTCAGTGTTGTGAGAACGATGACTGGTTAAAATTTTTGGTGGTTTCTTGTTCAGTCCATAGGCCTACATCATGTGGCAAACCGGTGAGCATGTGGCTCTATTAGTATAGGAGATACCTGAAAACATATCACCCTTTTCATCATAGTGCTTTTACCAATGCATAAAATGCATGGAGAAGTAATTTCGAATGACTGGTCCTCAGTGTTGTGAGAACGATGACTGGTTAAAATTTTTGGTGGTTTCTTGTTCAGTCCATAGGCCTACATCATGTGGCAAACCGGTGAGCATGTGGCTCTATTAGTATAGGAGATACCTGAAAACATATCACACTTTTCATCATAGTGCTTTTACCAATGCATAAAATGCATGGAGAAGTCATTTCGAATGACTGGTCCTCAGTGTTGTGAGAACGATGACTGGTTAAAATTTTTGGTGGTTTCTTGTTCAGTCCATAGGCCTACATCATGTGGCAAACCGGTGAGCATGTGGCTCTATTAGTATAGGAGATACCTGAAAACATATCACACTTTTCATCATAGTGCTTTTACCAATGCATAAAATGCATGGAGAAGTCATTTCGAATGACTGGTCCTCAGTGTTGTGAGAACGATGACTGGTTAAAATTTTTGGTGGCTTCTTGTTCAGTCCATAGGCCTACATCATGTGGCAAACCGGTGAGCATGTGGCTCTATTAGTATAGGAGATACCTGAAAACATATCACACTTTTCATCATAGTGCTTTTACCAATGCATAAAATGCATGGAGAAGTCATTTCGAATGACTGGTCCTCAGTGTTGTGAGAACGATGACTGGTTAAAATTTTTGGTGGTTTCTTGTTCAGTCCATAGGCCTACATCATGTGGCAAACCGGTGAGCATGTGGCTCTATTAGTATAGGAGATACCTGAAAACATATCACACTTTTCATCATAGTGCTTTTACCAATGCATAAAATGCATGGAGAAGTAATTTCGAATGACTGGTCCTCAGTGTTGTGAGAACGATGACTGGTTAAAATTTTTGGTGGTTTCTTGTTCAGTCCATAGGCCTACATCATGTGGCAAACCGGTGAGCATGTGGCTCTATTAGTATAGGAGATACCTGAAAACATATCACACTTTTCATCATAGTGCTTTTACCAATGCATAAAATGCATGGAGAAGTAATTTCGAATGACTGGTCCTCAGTGTTGTGAGAACGATGACTGGTTAAAATTTTTGGTGGTTTCTTGTTCAGTCCATAGGCCTACATCATGTGGCAAACCGGTGAGCATGTGGCTCTATTAGTATAGGAGATACCTGAAAACATATCACACTTTTCATCATAGTGCTTTTACCAATGCATAAAATGCATGGAGAAGTCATTTCGAATGACTGGTCCTCAGTGTTGTGAGAACGATGACTGGTTAAAATTTTTGGTGGTTTCTTGTTCAGTCCATAGGCCTACATCATGTGGCAAACCGGTGAGCATGTGGCTCTATTAGTATAGGAGATACCTGAAAACATATCACACTTTTCATCATAGTGCTTTTACCAATGCATAAAATGCATGGAGAAGTCATTTCGAATGACTGGTCCTCAGTGTTGTGAGAACGATGACTGGTTAAAATTTTTGGTGGCTTCTTGTTCAGTCCATAGGCCTACATCATGTGGCAAACCGGTGAGCATGTGGCTCTATTAGTATAGGAGATACCTGAAAACATATCACACTTTTCATCATAGTGCTTTTACCAATGCATAAAATGCATGGAGAAGTCATTTCGAATGACTGGTCCTCAGTGTTGTGAGAACGATGACTGGTTAATATTTTTGGTGGTTTCTTGTTCAGTCCATAGGCCTACATCATGTGGCAAACCGGTGAGCATGTGGCTCTATTAGTATAGGAGATACCTGAAAACATATCACACTTTTCATCATAGTGCTTTTACCAATGCATAAAATGCATGGAGAAGTCATTTCGAATGACTGGTCCTCAGTGTTGTGAGAACGATGACTGGTTAAAATTTTTGGTGGTTTCTTGTTCAGTCCATAGGCCTACATCATGTGGCAAACCGGTGAGCATGTGGCTCTATTAGTATAGGAGATACCTGAAAACATATCACACTTTTCATCATAGTGCTTTTACCAATGCATAAAATGCATGGAGAAGTCATTTCGAATGACTGGTCCTCAGTGTTGTGAGAACGATGACTGGTTAAAATTTTTGGTGGTTTCTTGTTCAGTCCATAGGCCTACATCATGTGGCAAACCGGTGAGCATGTGGCTCTATTAGTATAGGAGATACCTGAAAACATATCACACTTTTCATCATAGTGCTTTTACCAATGCATAAAATGCATGGAGAAGTCATTTCGAATGACTGGTCCTCAGTGTTGTGAGAACGATGACTGGTTAAAATTTTTGGTGGTTTCTTGTTCAGTCCATAGGCCTACATCATGTGGCAAACCGGTGAGCATGTGGCTCTATTAGTATAGGAGATACCTGAAAACATATCACACTTTTCATCATAGTGCTTTTACCAATGCATAAAATGCATGGAGAAGTCATTTCGAATGACTGGTCCTCAGTGTTGTGAGAACGATGACTGGTTAAAATTTTTGGTGGCTTCTTGTTCAGTCCATAGGCCTACATCATGTGGCAAACCGGTGAGCATGTGGCTCTATTAGTATAGGAGATACCTGAAAACATATCACACTTTTCATCATAGTGCTTTTACCAATGCATAAAATGCATGGAGAAGTCATTTCGAATGACTGGTCCTCAGTGTTGTGAGAACGATGACTGGTTAAAATTTTTGGTGGTTTCTTGTTCAGTCCATAGGCCTACATCATGTGGCAAACCGGTGAGCATGTGGCTCTATTAGTATAGGAGATACCTGAAAACATATCACACTTTTCATCATAGTGCTTTTACCAATGCATAAAATGCATGGAGAAGTCATTTCGAATGACTGGTCCTCAGTGTTGTGAGAACGATGACTGGTTAAAATTTTTGGTGGTTTCTTGTTCAGTCCATAGGCCTACATCATGTGGCAAACCGGTGAGCATGTGGCTCTATTAGTATAGGAGATACCTGAAAACATATCACACTTTTCATCATAGTGCTTTTACCAATGCATAAAATGCATGGAGAAGTCATTTCGAATGACTGGTCCTCAGTGTTGTGAGAACGATGACTGGTTAAAATTTTTGGTGGTTTCTTGTTCAGTCCATAGGCCTACATCATGTGGCAAACCGGTGAGCATGTGGCTCTATTAGTATAGGAGATACCTGAAAACATATCACACTTTTCATCATAGTGCTTTTACCAATGCATAAAATGCATGGAGAAGTCATTTCGAATGACTGGTCCTCAGTGTTGTGAGAACGATGACTGGTTAAAATTTTTGGTGGTTTCTTGTTCAGTCCATAGGTCTACATCATGTGGCAAACCGGTGAGCATGTGGCTCTATTAGTATAGGAGATACCTGAAAACATATCACACTTTTCATCATAGTGCTTTTACCAATGCATAAAATGCATGGAGAAGTCATTTCGAATGACTGGTCCTCAGTGTTGTGAGAACGATGACTGGTTAAAATTTTTGGTGGTTTCTTGTTCAGTCCATAGGCCTACATCATGTGGCAAACCGGTGAGCATGTGGCTCTATTAGTATAGGAGATACCTGAAAACATATCACACTTTTCATCATAGTGCTTTTACCAATGCATAAAATGCATGGAGAAGTCATTTCGAATGACTGGTCCTCAGTGTTGTGAGAACGATGACTGGTTAAAATTTTTGGTGGTTTCTTGTTCAGTCCATAGGCCTACATCATGTGGCAAACCGGTGAGCATGTGGCTCTATTAGTATAGGAGATACCTGAAAACATATCACACTTTTCATCATAGTGCTTTTACCAATGCATAAAATGCATGGAGAAGTCCTTTCGAATGACTGGTCCTCAGTGTTGTGAGAACGATGACTGGTTAAAATTTTTGGTGGTTTCTTGTTCAGTCCATAGGCCTACATCATGTGGCAAACCGGTGAGCATGTGGCTCTATTAGTATAGGAGATACCTGAAAACATATCACACTTTTCATCATAGTGCTTTTACCAATGCATAAAATGCATGGAGAAGTCATTTCGAATGACTGGTCCTCAGTGTTGTGAGAACGATGACTGGTTGAAATTTTTGGTGGCTTCTTGTTCAGTCCATAGGCCTACATCATGTGGCAAACCGGTGAGCATGTGGCTCTATTCGTATAGGAGATACATGAAAACATATCACACTTTTCATCATAGTGCTTTTACCAATGCATAAAATGCATGGAGAAGTCATTTCGAATGACTGGTCCTCAGTGTTGTGAGAACGATGACTGGTTAAAATTTTTGGTGGTTTCTTGTTCAGTCCATAGGCCTACATCATGTGGCAAACCGGTGAGCATGTGGCTCTATTAGTATAGGAGATACCTGAAAACATATCACACTTTTCATCATAGTGCTTTTACCAATGTATAAAATGCATGGAGAAGTCATTTTGAATGACTGGTCCTCAGTGTTGTGAGAACGATGACTGGTTAAAATTTTTGGTGGTTTCTTGTTCAGTCCATAGGCCTACATCATGTGGCAAACCGGTGAGCATGTGGCTCTATTAGTATAGGAGATACCTGAAAACATATCACACTTTTCATCATAGTGCTTTTACCAATGCATAAAATGCATGGAGAAGTCATTTCGAATGACTGGTCCTCAGTGTTGTGAGAACGATGACTGGTTAAAATTTTTGGTGGTTTCTTGTTCAGTCCATAGGCCTACATCATGTGGCAAACCGGTGAGCATGTGGCTCTATTAGTATAGGAGATACCTGAATACATATCACACTTTTCATCATAGTGCTTTTACCAATGCATAAAATGCATGGAGAAGTAATTTCGAATGACTGGTCCTCAGTGTTGTGAGAACGATGACTGGTTAAAATTTTTGGTGGTTTCTTGTTCAGTCCATAGGCCTACATCATGTGGCAAACCGGTGAGCATGTGGCTCTATTAGTATAGGAGATACCTGAAAACATATCACACTTTTCATCATAGTGCTTTTACCAATGCATAAAATGCATGGAGAAGTCATTTCGAATGACTGGTCCTCAGTGTTGTGAGAACGATGACTGGTTAAAATTTTTGGTGGTTTCTTGTTCAGTCCATAGGCCTACATCATGTGGCAAACCGGTGAGCATGTGGCTCTATTAGTATAGGAGATACCTGAAAACATATCACACTTTTCATCATAGTGCTTTTACCAATGCATAAAATGCATGGAGAAGTCATTTCGAATGACTGGTCCTCAGTGTTGTGAGAACGATGACTGGTTAAAATTTTTGGTGGCTTCTTGTTCAGTCCATAGGCCTACATCATGTGGCAAACCGGTGAGCATGTGGCTCTATTAGTATAGGAGATACCTGAAAACATATCACACTTTTCATCATAGTGCTTTTACCAATGCATAAAATGCATGGAGAAGTCATTTCGAATGACTGGTCCTCAGTGTTGTGAGAACGATGACTGGTTAAAATTTTTGGTGGTTTCTTGTTCAGTCCATAGGCCTACATCATGTGGCAAACCGGTGAGCATGTGGCTCTATTAGTATAGGAGATACCTGAAAACATATCACACTTTTCATCATAGTGCTTTTACCAATGCATAAAATGCATGGAGAAGTCATTTCGAATGACTGGTCCTCAGTGTTGTGAGAACGATGACTGGTTAAAATTTTTGGTGGTTTCTTGTTCAGTCCATAGGCCTACATCATGTGGCAAACCGGTGAGCATGTGGCTCTATTAGTATAGGAGATACCTGAAAACATATCACACTTTTCATCATAGTGCTTTTACCAATGCATAAAATGCATGGAGAAGTCATTTCGAATGACTGGTCCTCAGTGTTGTGAGAACGATGACTGGTTAAAATTTTTGGTGGTTTCTTGTTCAGTCCATAGGCCTACATCATGTGGCAAACCGGTGAGCATGTGGCTCTATTAGTATAGGAGATACCTGAAAACATATCACACTTTTCATCATAGTGCTTTTACCAATGCATAAAATGCATGGAGAAGTCATTTCGAATGACTGGTCCTCAGTGTTGTGAGAACGATGACTGGTTAAAATTTTTGGTGGTTTCTTGTTCAGTCCATAGGCCTACATCATGTGGCAAACCGGTGAGCATGTGGCTCTATTAGTATAGGAGATACCTGAAAACATATCACACTTTTCATCATAGTGCTTTTACCAATGCATAAAATGCATGGAGAAGTCATTTCGAATGACTGGTCCTCAGTGTTGTGAGAACGATGACTGGTTAAAATTTTTGGTGGTTTCTTGTTCAGTCCATAGGCCTACATCATGTGGCAAACCGGTGAGCATGTGGCTCTATTAGTATAGGAGATACCTGAAAACATATCACACTTTTCATCATAGTGCTTTTACCAATGCATAAAATGCATGGAGAAGTCATTTCGAATGACTGGTCCTCAGTGTTGTGAGAACGATGACTGGTTAAAATTTTTGGTGGTTTCTTGTTCAGTCCATAGGCCTACATCATGTGGCAAACCGGTGAGCATGTGGCTCTATTAGTATAGGAGATACCTGAAAACATATCACACTTTTCATCATAGTGCTTTTACCAATGCATAAAATGCATGGAGAAGTCATTTCGAATGACTGGTCCTCAGTGTTGTGAGAACGATGACTGGTTAAAATTTTTGGTGGTTTCTTGTTCAGTCCATAGGCCTACATCATGTGGCAAACCGGTGAGCATGTGGCTCTATTAGTATAGGAGATACCTGAAAACATATCACACTTTTCATCATAGTGCTTTTACCAATGCATAAAATGCATGGAGAAGTCATTTCGAATGACTGGTCCTCAGTGTTGTGAGAACGATGACTGGTTAAAATTTTTGGTGGTTTCTTGTTCAGTCCATAGGCCTACATCATGTGGCAAACCGGTGAGCATGTGGCTCTATTAGTATAGGAGATACCTGAAAACATATCACACTTTTCATCATAGTGCTTTTACCAATGCATAAAATGCATGGAGAAGTCATTTCGAATGACTGGTCCTCAGTGTTGTGAGAACGATGACTGGTTAAAATTTTTGGTGGTTTCTTGTTCAGTCCATAGGCCTACATCATGTGGCAAACCGGTGAGCATGTGGCTCTATTAGTATAGGAGATACCTGAAAACATATCACACTTTTCATCATAGTGCTTTTACCAATGCATAAAATGCATGGAGAAGTCATTTCGAATGACTGGTCCTCAGTGTTGTGAGAACGATGACTGGTTAAAATTTTTGGTGGTTTCTTGTTCAGTCCATAGGCCTACATCATGTGGCAAACCGGTGAGCATGTGGCTCTATTAGTATAGGAGATACCTGAAAACATATCACACTTTTCATCATAGTGCTTCTTACACAATGCATAAAATGCATGGAGAAGTCATTTCGAATGACTGGTCCTCAGTGTTGTGAGAACGATGACTGGTTAAAATTTTTGGTGGTTTCTTGTTCAGTCCATAGGCCTACATCATGTGGCAAACCGGTGAGCATGTGGCTCTATTAGTATAGGAGATACCTGAAAACATATCACACTTTTCATCATAGTGCTTTTACCAATGCATAAAATGCATGGAGAAGTCATTTCGAATGACTGGTCCTCAGTGTTGTGAGAACGATGACTGGTTAAAATTTTTGGTGGTTTCTTGTTCAGTCCATAGGCCTACATCATGTGGCAAACCGGTGAGCATGTGGCTCTATTAGTATAGGAGATACCTGAAAACATATCACACTTTTCATCATAGTGCTTTTACCAATGCATAAAATGCATGGAGAAGTCATTTCGAATGACTGGTCCTCAGTGTTGTGAGAACGATGACTGGTTAAAATTTTTGGTGGTTTCTTGTTCAGTCCATAGGCCTACATCATGTGGCAAACCGGTGAGCATGTGGCTCTATTAGTATAGGAGATACCTGAAAACATATCACACTTTTCATCATAGTGCTTTTACCAATGCATAAAATGCATGGAGAAGTCATTTCGAATGACTGGTCCTCAGTGTTGTGAGAACGATGACTGGTTAAAATTTTTGGTGGTTTCTTGTTCAGTCCATAGGCCTACATCATGTGGCAAACCGGTGAGCATGTGGCTCTATTAGTATAGGAGATACCTGAAAACATATCACACTTTTCATCATAGTGCTTTTACCAATGCATAAAATGCATGGAGAAGTCATTTCGAATGACTGGTCCTCAGTGTTGTGAGAACGATGACTGGTTAAAATTTTTGGTGGTTTCTTGTTCAGTCCATAGGCCTACATCATGTGGCAAACCGGTGAGCATGTGGCTCTATTAGTATAGGAGATACCTGAAAACATATCACACTTTTCATCATAGTGCTTTTACCAATGCATAAAATGCATGGAGAAGTCATTTCGAATGACTGGTCCTCAGTGTTGTGAGAACGATGACTGGTTAAAATTTTTGGTGGTTTCTTGTTCAGTCCATAGGCCTACATCATGTGGCAAACCGGTGAGCATGTGGCTCTATTAGTATAGGAGATACCTGAAAACATATCACACTTTTCATCATAGTGCTTTTACCAATGCATAAAATGCATGGAGAAGTCATTTCGAATGACTGGTCCTCAGTGTTGTGAGAACGATGACTGGTTAAAATTTTTGGTGGTTTCTTGTTCAGTCCATAGGCCTACATCATGTGGCAAACCGGTGAGCATGTGGCTCTATTAGTATAGGAGATACCTGAAAACATATCACACTTTTCATCATAGTGCTTTTACCAATGCATAAAATGCATGGAGAAGTCATTTCGAATGACTGGTCCTCAGTGTTGTGAGAACGATGACTGGTTAAAATTTTTGGTGGTTTCTTGTTCAGTCCATAGGCCTACATCATGTGGCAAACCGGTGAGCATGTGGCTCTATTAGTATAGGAGATACCTGAAAACATATCACACTTTTCATCATAGTGCTTTTACCAATGCATAAAATGCATGGAGAAGTCATTTCGAATGACTGGTCCTCAGTGTTGTGAGAACGATGACTGGTTAAAATTTTTGGTGGTTTCTTGTTCAGTCCATAGGCCTACATCATGTGGCAAACCGGTGAGCATGTGGCTCTATTAGTATAGGAGATACCTGAAAACATATCACACTTTTCATCATAGTGCTTTTACCAATGCATAAAATGCATGGAGAAGTCATTTCGAATGACTGGTCCTCAGTGTTGTGAGAACGATGACTGGTTAAAATTTTTGGTGGTTTCTTGTTCAGTCCATAGGCCTACATCATGTGGCAAACCGGTGAGCATGTGGCTCTATTAGTATAGGAGATACCTGAAAACATATCACACTTTTCATCATAGTGCTTTTACCAATGCATAAAATGCATGGAGAAGTCATTTCGAATGACTGGTCCTCAGTGTTGTGAGAACGATGACTGGTTAAAATTTTTGGTGGTTTCTTGTTCAGTCCATAGGCCTACATCATGTGGCAAACCGGTGAGCATGTGGCTCTATTAGTATAGGAGATACCTGAAAACATATCACACTTTTCATCATAGTGCTTTTACCAATGCATAAAATGCATGGAGAAGTCATTTCGAATGACTGGTCCTCAGTGTTGTGAGAACGATGACTGGTTAAAATTTTTGGTGGTTTCTTGTTCAGTCCATAGGCCTACATCATGTGGCAAACCGGTGAGCATGTGGCTCTATTAGTATAGGAGATACCTGAAAACATATCACACTTTTCATCATAGTGCTTTTACCAATGCATAAAATGCATGGAGAAGTCATTTCGAATGACTGGTCCTCAGTGTTGTGAGAACGATGACTGGTTAAAATTTTTGGTGGTTTCTTGTTCAGTCCATAGGCCTACATCATGTGGCAAACCGGTGAGCATGTGGCTCTATTAGTATAGGAGATACCTGAAAACATATCACACTTTTCATCATAGTGCTTTTACCAATGCATAAAATGCATGGAGAAGTCATTTCGAATGACTGGTCCTCAGTGTTGTGAGAACGATGACTGGTTAAAATTTTTGGTGGTTTCTTGTTCAGTCCATAGGCCTACATCATGTGGCAAACCGGTGAGCATGTGGCTCTATTAGTATAGGAGATACCTGAAAACATATCACACTTTTCATCATAGTGCTTTTACCAATGCATAAAATGCATGGAGAAGTCATTTCGAATGACTGGTCCTCAGTGTTGTGAGAACGATGACTGGTTAAAATTTTTGGTGGTTTCTTGTTCAGTCCATAGGCCTACATCATGTGGCAAACCGGTGAGCATGTGGCTCTATTAGTATAGGAGATACCTGAAAACATATCACACTTTTCATCATAGTGCTTTTACCAATGCATAAAATGCATGGAGAAGTCATTTCGAATGACTGGTCCTCAGTGTTGTGAGAACGATGACTGGTTAAAATTTTTGGTGGTTTCTTGTTCAGTCCATAGGCCTACATCATGTGGCAAACCGGTGAGCATGTGGCTCTATTAGTATAGGAGATACCTGAAAACATATCACACTTTTCATCATAGTGCTTTTACCAATGCATAAAATGCATGGAGAAGTCATTTCGAATGACTGGTCCTCAGTGTTGTGAGAACGATGACTGGTTAAAATTTTTGGTGGTTTCTTGTTCAGTCCATAGGCCTACATCATGTGGCAAACCGGTGAGCATGTGGCTCTATTAGTATAGGAGATACCTGAAAACATATCACACTTTTCATCATAGTGCTTTTACCAATGCATAAAATGCATGGAGAAGTCATTTCGAATGACTGGTCCTCAGTGTTGTGAGAACGATGACTGGTTAAAATTTTTGGTGGTTTCTTGTTCAGTCCATAGGCCTACATCATGTGGCAAACCGGTGAGCATGTGGCTCTATTAGTATAGGAGATACCTGAAAACATATCACACTTTTCATCATAGTGCTTTTACCAATGCATAAAATGCATGGAGAAGTCATTTCGAATGACTGGTCCTCAGTGTTGTGAGAACGATGACTGGTTAAAATTTTTGGTGGTTTCTTGTTCAGTCCATAGGCCTACATCATGTGGCAAACCGGTGAGCATGTGGCTCTATTAGTATAGGAGATACCTGAAAACATATCACACTTTTCATCATAGTGCTTTTACCAATGCATAAAATGCATGGAGAAGTCATTTCGAATGACTGGTCCTCAGTGTTGTGAGAACGATGACTGGTTAAAATTTTTGGTGGTTTCTTGTTCAGTCCATAGGCCTACATCATGTGGCAAACCGGTGAGCATGTGGCTCTATTAGTATAGGAGATACCTGAAAACATATCACACTTTTCATCATAGTGCTTTTACCAATGCATAAAATGCATGGAGAAGTCATTTCGAATGACTGGTCCTCAGTGTTGTGAGAACGATGACTGGTTAAAATTTTTGGTGGTTTCTTGTTCAGTCCATAGGCCTACATCATGTGGCAAACCGGTGAGCATGTGGCTCTATTAGTATAGGAGATACCTGAAAACATATCACACTTTTCATCATAGTGCTTTTACCAATGCATAAAATGCATGGAGAAGTCATTTCGAATGACTGGTCCTCAGTGTTGTGAGAACGATGACTGGTTAAAATTTTTGGTGGTTTCTTGTTCAGTCCATAGGCCTACATCATGTGGCAAACCGGTGAGCATGTGGCTCTATTAGTATAGGAGTTACCTGAAAACATATCACACTTTTCATCATAGTGCTTTTACCAATGCATAAAATGCATGGAGAAGTCATTTCGAATGACTGGTCCTCAGTGTTGTGAGAACGATGACTGGTAAAATTTTTGGTGGTTTCTTGTTCAGTCCATAGGCCTACATCATGTGGCAAACCGGTGAGCATGTGGCTCTATTAGTATAGGAGATACCTGAAAACATATCACACTTTTCATCATAGTGCTTTTACCAATGCATAAAATGCATGGAGAAGTCATTTCGAATGACTGGTCCTCAGTGTTGTGAGAACGATGACTGGTTAAAATTTTTGGTGGTTTCTTGTTCAGTCCATAGGCCTACATCATGTGGCAAACCGGTGAGCATGTGGCTCTATTAGTATAGGAGATACCTGAAAACATATCACACTTTTCATCATAGTGCTTTTACCAATGCATAAAATGCATGGAGAAGTCATTTCGAATGACTGGTCCTCAGTGTTGTGAGAACGATGACTGGTTAAAATTTTTGGTGGTTTCTTGTTCAGTCCATAGGCCTACATCATGTGGCAAACCGGTGAGCATGTGGCTCTATTAGTATAGGAGATACCTGAAAACAATATCACACTTTTCATCATAGTGCTTTTACCAATGCATAAAATGCATGGAGAAGTCATTTCGAATGACTGGTCCTCAGTGTTGTGAGAACGATGACTGGTTAAAATTTTTGGTGGTTTCTTGTTCAGTCCATAGGCCTACATCATGCTGGCAAACCGGTGAGCATGTGGCTCTATTAGTATAGGAGATACCTGAAAACATATCACACTTTTCATCATAGTGCTTTTACCAATGCATAAAATGCATGGAGAAGTCATTTCGAATGACTGGTCCTCAGTGTTGTGAGAACGATGACTGGTTAAAATTTTTGGTGGTTTCTTGTTCAGTCCATAGGCCTACATCATGTGGCAAACCGGTGAGCATGTGGCTCTATTAGTATAGGAGATACCTGAAAACATATCACACTTTTCATCATAGTGCTTTTACCAATGCATAAAATGCATGGAGAAGTCATTTCGAATGACTGGTCCTCAGTGTTGTGAGAACGATGACTGGTTAAAATTTTTGGTGGTTTCTTGTTCAGTCCATAGGCCTACATCATGTGGCAAACCGGTGAGCATGTGGCTCTATTAGTATAGGAGATACCTGAAAACATATCACACTTTTCATCATAGTGCTTTTACCAATGCATAAAATGCATGGAGAAGTCATTTCGAATGACTGGTCCTCAGTGTTGTGAGAACGATGACTGGTTAAAATTTTTGGTGGTTTCTTGTTCAGTCCATAGGCCTACATCATGTGGCAAACCGGTGAGCATGTGGCTCTATTAGTATAGGAGATACCTGAAAACATATCACACTTTTCATCATAGTGCTTTTAACCAATGCATAAAATGCATGGAGAAGTCATTTCGAATGACTGGTCCTCAGTGTTGTGAGAACGATGACTGGTTAAAATTTTTGGTGGTTTCTTGTTCAGTCCATAGGCCTACATCATGTGGCAAACCGGTGAGCATGTGGCTCTATTAGTATAGGAGATACCTGAAAACATATCACACTTTTCATCATAGTGCTTTTACCAATGCATAAAATGCATGGAGAAGTCATTTCGAATGACTGGTCCTCAGTGTTGTGAGAACGATGACTGGTTAAAATTTTTGGTGGTTTCTTGTTCAGTCCATAGGCCTACATCATGTGGCAAACCGGTGAGCATGTGGCTCTATTAGTATAGGAGATACCTGACAAACATATCACACTTTTCATCATAGTGCTTTTACCAATGCATAAAATGCATGGAGAAGTCATTTCGAATGACTGGTCCTCAGTGTTGTGAGAACGATGACTGGTTAAATTTTTGGTGGTTTCTTGTTCAGTCCATAGGCCTACATCATGTGGCAAACCGGTGAGCATGTGGCTCTATTAGTATAGGAGATACCTGAAAACATATCACACTTTTCATCATAGTGCTTTTACCAATGCATAAAATGCATGGAGAAGTCATTTCGAATGACTGGTCCTCAGTGTTGTGAGAACGATGACTGGTTAAAATTTTTTGGTGGTTTCTTGTTCAGTCCATAGGCCTACATCATGTGGCAAACCGGTGAGCATGTGGCTCTATTAGTATAGGAGATACCTGAAAACATATCACACTTTTCATCATAGTGCTTTTTACCAATGCATAAAATGCATGGAGAAGGTCATTTCGAATGACTGGTCCTCGAGTGTTGTGAGAACGATGACTGGTTAAAATTTTTGGTGGTTTCTTGTTCAGTCCATAGGCCTACATCATGTGGCAAACCGGTGAGCATGTGGCTCTATTAGGTATAGGAGATACCTGAAAACATATCACACTTTTCATCATAGTGCTTTTACCAATGCATAAAATGCATGGAGAAGTCATTTCGAATGACTGGTCCTCAGTGTTGTGAGAACGATGACTGGTTAAAATTTTTGGTGGTTTCTTGTTCAGTCCATAGGCCTACATCATGTGGCAAACCGGTGAGCATGTGGCTCTATTAGTATAGGAGATACCTGAAAACATATCACACTTTTCATCATAGTGCTTTTACCAATGCATAAAATGCCATGGAGAAGTCATTTCGAATGACTGGTCCTCAGTGTTGTGAGAACGATGACTGGTTAAAATTTTGGTGTTTCTTGTTCAGTCCATAGGCCTACATCATGTGGCAAACCGGTGAGCATGTGGCTCTATTAGTATAGGAGATACCTGAAAACATATCACACTTTTCATCATAGTGCTTTTACCAATGCATAAAATGCATGGAGAAGTCATTTCGAATGACTGGTCCTCAGTGTTGTGAGAACGATGACTGGTTAAAATTTTTGGTGGTTTCTTGTTCAGTCCATAGGCCTACATCATGTGGCAAACCGGTGAGCATGTGGCTCTATTAGTATAGGAGATACCTGAAAACATATCACACTTTTCATCATAGTGCTTTTACCAATGCATAAAATGCATGGAGAAGTCATTTCGAATGACTGGTCCTCAGTGTTGTGAGAACAATGACTGGTTAAAATTTTTGGTGGTTTCTTGTTCAGTCCATAGGCCTCCTACATCATGTGGCAAACCGGTGAGCATGTGGCTCTATTAGTATAGGAGTTACCTGAAAACATATCACACTTTTCATCATAGTGCTTTTACCAATGCATAAAATGCATGGAGAAGTCATTTCGAATGACTGGTCCTCAGTGTTGTGAGAACGATGACTGGTAAAAATTTTTGGTGGTTTCTTGTTCAGTCCATAGGCCTACATCATGTGGCAAACCGGTGAGCATGTGGCTCTATTAGTATAGGAGATACCTGAAAACATATCACACTTTTCATCATAGTGCTTTTACCAATGCATAAAATGCATGGAGAAGTCATTTCGAATGACTGGTCCTCAGTGTTGTGAGAACGATGACTGGTTAAAATTTTTGGTGGTTTCTTGTTCAGTCCATAGGCCTACATCATGTGGCAAACCGGTGAGCATGTGGCTCTATTAGTATAGGAGATACCTGAAAACATATCACACTTTTCATCATAGTGCTTTTACCAATGCATAAAATGCATGGAGAAGTCATTTCGAATGACTGGTCCTCAGTGTTGTGAGAACGATGACTGGTTAAAATTTTTGGTGGTTTCTTGTTCAGTCCATAGGCCTACATCATGTGGCAAACCGGTGAGCATGTGGCTCTATTAGTATAGGAGATACCTGAAAACATATCACACTTTTCATCATAGTGCTTTTACCAATGCATAAAATGCATGGAGAAGTCATTTCGAATGACTGGTCCTCAGTGTTGTGAGAACGATGACTGGTTAAAATTTTTGGTGGTTTCTTGTTCAGTCCATAGGCCTACATCATGTGGCAAACCGGTGAGCATGTGGCTCTATTAGTATAGGAGATACCTGAAAACATATCACACTTTTCATCATAGTGCTTTTACCAATGCATAAAATGCATGGAGAAGTCATTTCGAATGACTGGTCCTCAGTGTTGTGAGAACGATGACTGGTTAAAATTTTTGGTGGTTTCTTGTTCAGTCCATAGGCCTACATCATGTGGCAAACCGGTGAGCATGTGGCTCTATTAGTATAGGAGTTACCTGAAAACATATCACACTTTTCATCATAGTGCTTTTTACCAATGCATAAAATGCATGGAGAAGTCATTTCGAATGACTGGTCCTCAGTGTTGTGAGAACGATGACTGGTTAAAATTTTTGGTGGTTTCTTGTTCAGTCCATAGGCCTACATCATGTGGCAAACCGGTGAGCATGTGGCTCTATTAGTATAGGAGATACCTGAAAACATATCACACTTTTCATCATAGTGCTTTTACCAATGCATAAAATGCATGGAGAAGTCATTTCGAATGACTGGTCCTCAGTGTTGTGAGAACGATGACTGGTTAAAATTTTTGGTGGTTTCTTGTTCAGTCCATAGGCCTACATCATGTGGCAAACCGGTGAGCATGTGGCTCTATTAGTATAGGAGATACCTGAAAACATATCACACTTTTCATCATAGTGCTTTTACCAATGCATAAAATGCATGGAGAAGTCATTTCGAATGACTGGTCCTCAGTGTTGTGAGAACGATGACTGGTTAAAATTTTTGGTGGTTTCTTGTTCAGTCCATAGGCCTACATCATGTGGCAAACCGGTGAGCATGTGGCTCTATTAGTATAGGAGATACCTGAAAACATATCACACTTTTCATCATAGTGCTTTTACCAATGCATAAAATGCATGGAGAAGTCATTTCGAATGACTGGTCCTCAGTGTTGTGAGAACGATGACTGGTTAAAATTTTTGGTGGTTTCTTGTTCAGTCCATAGGCCTACATCATGTGGCAAACCGGTGAGCATGTGGCTCTATTAGTATAGGAGATACCTGAAAACATATCACACTTTTCATCATAGTGCTTTTACCAATGCATAAAATGCATGGAGAAGTCATTTCGAATGACTGGTCCTCAGTGTTGTGAGAACGATGACTGGTTAAAATTTTTGGTGGTTTCTTGTTCAGTCCATAGGCCTACATCATGTGGCAAACCGGTGAGCATGTGGCTCTATTAGTATAGGAGATACCTGAAAACATATCACACTTTTCATCATAGTGCTTTTACCAATGCATAAAATGCATGGAGAAGTCATTTCGAATGACTGGTCCTCAGTGTTGTGAGAACGATGACTGGTTAAAATTTTTGGTGGTTTCTTGTTCAGTCCATAGGCCTACATCATGTGGCAAACCGGTGAGCATGTGGCTCTATTAGTATAGGAGATACCTGAAAACATATCACACTTTTCATCATAGTGCTTTTACCAATGCATAAAATGCATGGAGAAGTCATTTCGAATGACTGGTCCTCAGTGTTGTGAGAACGATGACTGGTTAAAATTTTTGGTGGTTTCTTGTTCAGTCCATAGGCCTACATCATGTGGCAAACCGGTGAGCATGTGGCTCTATTAGTATAGGAGATACCTGAAAACATATCACACTTTTCATCATAGTGCTTTTACCAATGCATAAAATGCATGGAGAAGTCATTTCGAATGACTGGTCCTCAGTGTTGTGAGAACGATGACTGGTTAAAATTTTTGGTGGTTTCTTGTTCAGTCCATAGGCCTACATCATGTGGCAAACCGGTGAGCATGTGGCTCTATTAGTATAGGAGATACCTGAAAACATATCACACTTTTCATCATAGTGCTTTTACCAATGCATAAAATGCATGGAGAAGTCATTTCGAATGACTGGTCCTCAGTGTTGTGGAGAACGATGACTGGTTAAAATTTTTGGTGGTTTCTTGTTCAGTCCATAGGCCTACAGCAGTGTGGCAAACCTGGTGAGCATGTGGCTCTATTAGTATATGAGATACCTGAAAACATATCACACTTTTCATCATAGTGCTTTTACCAATGCATAAAATGCATGGAGAAGTCATTTCGAATGACTGGTCCTCAGTGTTGTGAGAACGATGACTGGTTAAAATTTTTGGTGGTTTCTTGTTCAGTCCATAGGCCTACATCATGTGGCAAACCGGTGAGCATGTGGCTCTATTAGTATAGGAGATACCTGAAAACATATCACACTTTTCATCATAGTGCTTTTACCAATGCATAAAATGCATGGAGAAGTCATTTCGAATGACTGGTCCTCAGTGTTGTGAGAACGATGACTGGTTAAAATTTTTGGTGGTTTCTTGTTCAGTCCATAGGCCTACATCATGTGGCAAACCGGTGAGCATGTGGCTCTATTAGTATAGGAGATACCTGAAAACATATCACACTTTTCATCATAGTGCTTTTACCAATGCATAAAATGCATGGAGAAGTCATTTCGAATGACTGGTCCTCAGTGTTGTGAGAACGATGACTGGTTAAAATTTTTGGTGGTTTCTTGTTCAGTCCATAGGCCTACATCATGTGGCAAACCGGTGAGCATGTGGCTCTATTAGTATAGGAGATACCTGAAAACATATCACACTTTTCATCATAGTGCTTTTACCAATGCATAAAATGCATGGAGAAGTCATTTCGAATGACTGGTCCTCAGTGTTGTGAGAACGATGACTGGTAAAATTTTTGGTGGTTTCTTGTTCAGTCCATAGGCCTACATCATGTGGCAAACCGGTGAGCATGTGGCTCTATTAGTATAGGAGATACCTGAAAACATATCACACTTTTCATCATAGTGCTTTTACCATGCATAAAATGCATGGAGAAGTCATTTCGAATGACTGGTCCTCAGTGTTGTGAGAACGATGACTGGTTAAAATTTTTTGGTGGTTTCTTGTTCAGTCCATAGGCCTACATCATGTGGCAAACCGGTGAGCATGTGGCTCTATTAGTATAGGAGATACCTGAAAACATATCACACTTTTCATCATAGTGCTTTTACCAATGCATAAAATGCATGGAGAAGTCATTTCGAATGACTGGTCCTCAGTGTTGTGAGAACGATGACTGGTTTAAAATTTTTGGTGGTTTCTTGTTCAGTCCATAGGCCTACATCATGTGGCAAACCGGTGAGCATGTGGCTCTATTAGTATAGGAGATACCTGAAAACATATCACACTTTTCATCATAGTGCTTTTACCAATGCATAAAATGCATGGAGAAGTCATTTCGAATGACTGGTCCTCAGTGTTGTGAGAACGATGACTGGTTAAAATTTTTGGTGGTTTCTTGTTCAGTCCATAGGCCTACATCATGTGGCAAACCGGTGAGCATGTGGCTCTATTAGTATAGGAGATACCTGAAAACATATCACACTTTTCATCATAGTGCTTTTACCAATGCATAAAATGCATGGAGAAGTCATTTCGAATGACTGGTCCTCAGTGTTGTGAGAACGATGACTGGTTAAAATTTTTGGTGGTTTCTTGTTCAGTCCATAGGCCTACATCGTGTGGCAAACGCGTGAGCATGTGGCTCTATTAGTATAGGAGATACCTGAAAACATATCACACTTTTCATCATAGTGCTTTTACCAATGCATAAAATGCATGGAGAAGTCATTTCGAATGACTGGTCCTCAGTGTTGTGAGAACGATGACTGGTTAAAATTTTTGGTGGTTTCTTGTTCAGTCCATAGGCCTACATCATGTGGCAAACCGGTGAGCATGTGGCTCTATTAGTATAGGAGATACCTGAAAACATATCACACTTTTCATCATAGTGCTTTTACCAATGCATAAAATGCATGGAGAAGTCATTTCGAATGACTGGTCCTCAGTGTTGTGAGAACGATGACTGGTTAAAATTTTTGGTGGTTTCTTGTTCAGTCCATAGGCCTACATCATGTGGCAAACCGGTGAGCATGTGGCTCTATTAGTATAGGAGATACCTGAAAACATATCACACTTTTCATCATAGTGCTTTTACCAATGCATAAAATGCATGGAGAAGTCATTTCGAATGACTGGTCCTCAGTGTTGTGAGAACGATGACTGGTTAAAATTTTTGGTGGTTTCTTGTTCAGTCCATAGGCCTACATCATGTGGCAAACCGGTGAGCATGTGGCTCTATTAGTATAGGAGATACCTGAAAACATATCACACTTTTCATCATAGTGCTTTTACCAATGCATAAAATGCATGGAGAAGTCATTTCGAATGACTGGTCCTCAGTGTTGTGAGAACGATGACTGGTTAAAATTTTTGGTGGTTTCTTGTTCAGTCCATAGGCCTACATCATGTGGCAAACCGGTGAGCATGTGGCTCTATTAGTATAGGAGATACCTGAAAACATATCACACTTTTCATCATAGTGCTTTTACCAATGCATAAAATGCATGGAGAAGTCATTTCGAATGACTGGTCCTCAGTGTTGTGAGAACGATGACTGGTTAAAATTTTTGGTGGTTTCTTGTTCAGTCCATAGGCCTACATCATGTGGCAAACCGGTGAGCATGTGGCTCTATTAGTATAGGAGATACCTGAAAACATATCACACTTTTCATCATAGTGCTTTTACCAATGCATAAAATGCATGGAGAAGTCATTTCGAATGACTGGTCCTCAGTGTTGTGAGAACGATGACTGGTTAAAATTTTTGGTGGTTTCTTGTTCAGTCCATAGGCCTACATCATGTGGCAAACCGGTGAGCATGTGGCTCAATTAGTATAGGAGATACCTGAAAACATATCACACTTTTCATCATAGTGCTTTTACCAATGCATAAAATGCATGGAGAAGTCATTTCGAATGACTGGTCCTCAGTGTTGTGAGAACGATGACTGGTTAAAATTTTTGGTGGTTTCTTGTTCAGTCCATAGGCCTACATCATGTGGCAAACGGTGAGCATGTGGCTCTATTAGTATAGGAGATACCTGAAAACATATCACACTTTTCATCATAGTGCTTTTACCAATGCATAAAATGCATGGAGAAGTCATTTCGAATGACTGGTCCTCAGTGTTGTGAGAACGATGACTGGTTAAAATTTTTGGTGGTTTCTTGTTCAGTCCATAGGCCTACATCATGTGGCAAACCGGTGAGCATGTGGCTCTATTAGTATAGGAGATACCTGAAAACATATCACACTTTTCATCATAGTGCTTTTACCAATGCATAAAATGCATGGAGAAGTCATTTCGAATGACTGGTCCTCAGTGTTGTGAGAACGATGACTGGTTAAAATTTTTGGTGCGTTTCTTGTTCAGTCCATAGGCCTACATCATGTGGCAAACCGGTGAGCATGTGGCTCTATTAGTATAGGAGATACCTGAAAACATATCACACTTTTCATCATAGTGCTTTTACCAATGCATAAAATGCATGGAGAAGTCATTTCGAATGACTGGTCCTCAGTGTTGTGAGAACGATGACTGGTTAAAATTTTTGGTGGTTTCTTGTCAGTCCATAGGCCTACATCATGTGGCAAACCGGTGAGCATGTGGCTCTATTAGTATAGGAGATACCTGAAAACATATCACACTTTTCATCATAGTGCTTTTACCAATGCATAAAATGCATGGAGAAGTCATTTCGAATGACTGGTCCTCAGTGTTGTGAGAACGATGACTGGTTAAAATTTTTGGTGGTTTCTTGTTCAGTCCATAGGCCTACATCATGTGGCAAACCGGTGAGCATGTGGCTCTATTAGTATAGGAGATACCTGAAAACATATCACACTTTTCATCATAGTGCTTTTACCAATGCATAAAATGCATGGAGAAGTCATTTCGAATGACTGGTCCTCAGTGTTGTGAGAACGATGACTGGTTAAAATTTTTGGTGGTTTCTTGTTCAGTCCATAGGCCTACATCATGTGGCAAACCGGTGAGCATGTGGCTCTATTAGTATAGGAGATACCTGAAAACATATCACACTTTTCATCATAGTGCTTTTACCAATGCATAAAATGCATGGAGAAGTCATTTCGAATGACTGGTCCTCAGTGTTGTGAGAACGATGACTGGTTAAAATTTTTGGTGGTTTCTTGTTCAGTCCATAGGCCTACATCATGTGGCAAAACCGGTGAGCATGTGGCTCTATTAGTATAGGAGATACCTGAAAACATATCACACTTTTCATCATAGTGCTTTTACCAATGCATAAAATGCATGGAGAAGTCATTTCGAATGACTGGTCCTCAGTGTTGTGAGAACGATGACTGGTTAAAATTTTTGGTGGTTTCTTGTTCAGTCCATAGGCCTACATCATGTGGCAAACCGGTGAGCATGTGGCTCTATTAGTATAGGAGATACCTGAAAACATATCACACTTTTCATCATAGTGCTTTTACCAATGCATAAAATGCATGGAGAAGTCATTTCGAATGACTGGTCCTCAGTGTTGTGAGAACGATGACTGGTTAAAATTTTTGGTGGTTTCTTGTTCAGTCCATAGGCCTACATCATGTGGCAAACCGGTGAGCATGTGGCTCTATTAGTATAGGAGATACCTGAAAACATATCACACTTTTCATCATAGTGCTTTTACCAATGCATAAAATGCATGGAGAAGTCATTTCGAATGACTGGTCCTCAGTGTTGTGAGAACGATGACTGGTTAAAATTTTTGGTGGTTTCTTGTTCAGTCCATAGGCCTACATCATGTGGCAAACCGGTGAGCATGTGGCTCTATTAGTATAGGAGATACCTGAAAACATATCACACTTTTCATCATAGTGCTTTTACCAATGCATAAAATGCATGGAGAAGTCATTTCGAATGACTGGTCCTCAGTGTTGTGAGAACGATGACTGGTTAAAATTTTTGGTGGTTTCTTGTTCAGTCCATAGGCCTACATCATGTGGCAAACCGGTGAGCATGTGGCTCTATTAGTATAGGAGATACCTGAAAACATATCACACTTTTCATCATAGTGCTTTTACCAATGCATAAAATGCATGGAGAAGTCATTTCGAATGACTGGTCCTCAGTGTTGTGAGAACGATGACTGGTTAAAATTTTTGGTGGTTTCTTGTTCAGTCCATAGGCCTACATCATGTGGCAAACCGGTGAGCATGTGGCTCTATTAGTATAGGAGATACCTGAAAACATATCACACTGTTCATCATAGTGCTTTTACCAATGCATAAAATGCATGGAGAAGTCATTTCGAATGACTGGTCCTCAGTGTTGTGAGAACGATGACTGGTTAAAATTTTTGGTGGTTTCTTGTTCAGTCCATAGGCCTACATCATGTGGCAAACCGGTGAGCATGTGGCTCTATTAGTATAGGAGATACCTGAAAACATATCACACTTTTCATCATAGTGCTTTTACCAATGCATAAAATGCATGGAGAAGTCATTTCGAATGACTGGTCCTCAGTGTTGTGAGAACGATGACTGGTTAAAATTTTTGGTGGTTTCTTGTTCAGTCCATAGGCCTACATCATGTGGCAAACCGGTGAGCATGTGGCTCTATTAGTATAGGAGATACCTGAAAACATATCACACTTTTCATCATAGTGCTTTTACCAATGCATAAAATGCATGGAGAAGTCATTTCGAATGACTGGTCCTCAGTGTTGTGAGAACGATGACTGGTTAAAATTTTTGGTGGTTTCTTGTTCAGTCCATAGGCCTACATCATGTGGCAAACCGGTGAGCATGTGGCTCTATTAGTATAGGAGATACCTGAAAACATATCACACTTTTCATCATAGTGCTTTTACCAATGCATAAAATGCATGGAGAAGTCATTTCGAATGACTGGTCCTCAGTGTTGTGAGAACGATGACTGGTTAAAATTTTTGGTGGTTTCTTGTTCAGTCCATAGGCCTACATCGTGTGGCAAACCGGTGAGCATGTGGCTCTATGTATAGGAGATACCTGAAAACATATCACACTTTTCATCATAGTGCTTTTACCAATGCATAAAATGCATGGAGAAGTCGATTTCGAATGACTGGTCCTCAGTGTTGTGAGAACGATGACTGGTTAAAATTTTGGTGGTTTCTTGTTCAGTCCATAGGCCTACATCATGTGGCAAACCGGTGAGCATGTGGCTCTATTAGTATAGGAGATACCTGAAAACATATCACACTTTTCATCATAGTGCTTTTACCAATGCATAAAATGCATGGAGAAGTCATTTCGAATGACTGGTCCTCAGTGTTGTGAGAACGATGACTGGTTAAAATTTTTGGTGGTTTCTTGTTCAGTCCATAGGCCTACATCATGTGGCAAACCGAGTGAGCATGTGGCTCTATTAGTATAGGAGATACCTGAAAACATATCACACTTTTCATCATAGTGCTTTTACCAATGCATAAAATGCATGGAGAAGTCATTTCGAATGACTGGTCCTCAGTGTTGTGAGAACGATGACTGGTTAAAATTTTTGGTGGTTTCTTGTTCAGTCCATAGGCCTACATCATGTGGCAAACCGGTGAGCATGTGGCTCTATTAGTATAGGAGATACCTGAAAACATATCACACTTTTCATCATAGTGCTTTTACCAATGCATAAAATGCATGGAGAAGTCATTTCGAATGACTGGTCCTCAGTGTTGTGAGAACGATGACTGGTTAAAATTTTTGGTGGTTTCTTGTTCAGTCCATAGGCCTACATCGTGTGGCAAACCGGTGAGCATGTGGCTCTATTAGTATAGGAGATACCTGAAAACATATCACACTTTTCATCATAGTGCTTTTACCAATGCATAAAATGCATGGAGAAGTCATTTCGAATGACTGGTCCTCAGTGTTGTGAGAACGATGACTGGTTAAAATTTTTGGTGGTTTCTTGTTCAGTCCATAGGCCTACATCATGTGGCAAACCGGTGAGCATGTGGCTCTATTAGTATAGGAGATACCTGAAAACATATCACACTTTTCATCATAGTGCTTTTACCAATGCATAAAATGCATGGAGAAGTCATTTCGAATGACTGGTCCTCAGTGTTGTGAGAACGATGACTGGTTAAAATTTTTGGTGGTTTCTTGTTCAGTCCATAGGCCTACATCATGTGGCAAACCGGTGAGCATGTGGCTCTATTAGTATAGGAGATACCTGAAAACATATCACACTTTTCATCATAGTGCTTTACCAATGCATAAAATGCATGGAGAAGTCATTTCGAATGACTGGTCCTCAGTGTTGTGAGAACGATGACTGGTTAAAATTTTTGGTGGTTTCTTGTTCAGTCATAGGCCTACATCGTGTGGCAAACCGGTGAGCATGTGGCTCTATTAGTATAGGAGATACCTGAAAACATATCACACTTTTCATCATAGTGCTTTTACCAATGCATAAAATGCATGGAGAAGTCATTTCGAATGACTGGTCCTCAGTGTTGTGAGAACGATGACTGGTTAAAATTTTTGGTGGTTTCTTGTTCAGTCCATAGGCCTACATCATGTGGCAAACCGGTGAGCATGTGGCTCTATTAGTATAAGGAGATACCTGAAAACATATCACACTTTTCATCATAGTGCTTTTACCAATGCATAAAATGCATGGAGAAGTCATTTCGAATGACTGGTCCTCAGTGTTGTGAGAACGATGACTGGTTAAAATTTTGGTGGTTTCTTGTTCAGTCCATAGGCCTACATCATGTGGCAAACCGGTGAGCATGTGGCTCTATTAGTATAGGAGATACCTGAAAACATATCACACTTTTCATCATAGTGCTTTTACCAATGCATAAAATGCATGGAGAAGTCATTTCGAATGACTGGTCCTCAGTGTTGTGAGAACGATGACTGGTTAAAATTTTTGGTGGTTTCTTGTTCAGTCCATAGGCCTACATCGTGTGGCAAACCGGTGAGCATGTGGCTCTATTAGTATAGGAGATACCTGAAAACATATCACACTTTTCATCATAGTGCTTTTACCAATGCATAAAATGCATGGAGAAAGTCATTTCGAATGACTGGTCCTCAGTGTTGTGAGAACGATGACTGGTTAAAATTTTTGGTGGTTTCTTGTTCAGTCCATAGGCCTACATCATGTGGCAAACCGGTGAGCATGTGGCTCTATTAGTATAGGAGATACCTGAAAACATATCACACTTTTCATCATAGTGCTTTTACCAATGCATAAAATGCATGGAGAAGTCATTTCAGAATGACTGGTCCTCAGTGTTGTGAGAACGATGACTGGTTAAAATTTTTGGTGGTTTCTTGTTCAGTCCATAGGCCTACATCATGTGGCAAACCGGTGAGCATGTGGCTCTATTAGTATAGGAGATACCTGAAAACATATCACACTTTTCATCATAGTGCTTTTACCAATGCATAAAATGCATGGAGAAGTCATTTCGAATGACTGGTCCTCAGTGTTGTGAGAACGATGACTGGTTAAAATTTTTGGTGGTTTCTTGTTCAGTCCATAGGCCTACATCGTGTGGCAAACCGGTGAGCATGTGGCTCTATTAGTATAGGAGATACCTGAAAACATATCACACTTTTCATCATAGTGCTTTTACCAATGCATAAAATGCATGGAGAAAGTCATTTCGAATGACTGGGTCCTCAGTGTTGTGAGAACGATGACTGGTTAAAATTTTTGGTGGTTTCTTGTTCAGTCCATAGGCCTACATCATGTGGCAAACCGGTGAGCATGTGGCTCTATTAGTATAGGAGATACCTGAAAACATATCACACTTTTCATCATAGTGCTTTTACCAATGCATAAAATGCATGGAGAAGTCATTTCGAATGACTGGTCCTCAGTGTTGTGAGAACGATGACTGGTTAAAATTTTTGGTGGTTTCTTGTTCAGTCCATAGGCCTACATCATGTGGCAAACCGGTGAGCATGTGGCTCTATTAGTATAGGAGATACCTGAAAACATATCACACTTTTCATCATAGTGCTTTTACCAATGCATAAAATGCATGGAGAAGTCATTTCGAATGACTGGTCCTCAGTGTTGTGAGAACGATGACTGGTTAAAATTTTTGGTGGTTTCTTGTTCAGTCCATAGGCCTACATCATGTGGCAAACCGGTGAGCATGTGGCTGCTATTAGTATAGGAGATACCTGAAAACATATCACACTTTTCATCATAGTGCTTTTACCAATGCATAAAATGCATGGAGAAGTCATTTCGAATGACTGGTCCTCAGTGTTGTGAGAACGATGACTGGTTAAAATGTTTGGTGGTTTCTTGTTCAGTCCATAGGCCTACATCATGTGGCAAACCGGTGAGCATGTGGCTCTATTAGTATAGGAGATACCTGAAAACATATCACACTTTTCATCATAGTGCTTTTACCAATGCATAAAATGCATGGAGAAGTCATTTCGAATGACTGGTCCTCAGTGTTGTGAGAACGATGACTGGTTAAAATTTTTGGTGGTTTCTTGTTCAGTTCTTGTTCAGTCCATAGGCCTACATCATGTGGCAAACCGGTGAGCATGTGGCTCTATTAGTATAGGAGATACCTGAAAACATATCACACTTTTCATCATAGTGCTTTTACCAATGCATAAAATGCATGGAGAAGTCATTTCGCATTTCGAATGACTGGTCCTCAGTGTTGTGAGAACGATGACTGGTTAAAATTTTTGGTGGTTTCTTGTTCAGTCCATAGGCCTACATCATGTGGCAAACCGGTGAGCATGTGGCTCTATTAGTATAGGAGATACCTGAAAACATATCACACTTTTCATCATAGTGCTTTTACCAATGCATAAAATGCATGGAGAAGTCATTTCGAATGACTGGTCCTCAGTGTTGTGAGAACGATGACTGGTTAAAATTTTTGGTGGTTTCTTGTTCAGTCCATAGGCCTACATCATGTGGCAAACCGGTGAGCATGTGGCTCTATTAGTATAGGAGATACCTGAAAACATATCACACTTTTCATCATAGTGCTTTTACCAATGCATAAAATGCATGGAGAAGTCATTTCGAATGACTGGTCCTCAGTGTTGTGAGAACGATGACTGGTTAAAATTTTTGGTGGTTTCTTGTTCAGTCCATAGGCCAACATCATGTGGCAAACCGGTGAGCATATGGCTCTATTAGTATAGGAGATACCTGAAAACATATCACACTTTTCATCATAGTGCTTTTTCCAATGCATAAAATGCATGGAGAAGTCATTTCGAATGACTGGTGTGTTGTGAGAACGATGACTGGTTAAAATTTTTGGTGGTTTCTTGTTCAGTCCATAGGCCTACATCATGTGGCAAACCGGTGAGCATGTGGCTCTATTAGTATAGGAGATACCTGAAAACATATCACACTTTTCATCATAGTGCTTTTACCAATGCATAAAATGCATGGAGAAGTCATTTCGAATGACTGGTCCTCAGTGTTGTGAGAACGATGACTGGTTAAAATTTTTGGTGGTTTCTTGTTCAGTCCATAGGCCTACATCATGTGGCAAACCGGTGAGCATGTGGCTCTATTAGTATAGGAGATACCTGAAAACATATCACACTTTTCATCATAGTGCTTTTACCAATGCATAAAATGCATGGAGAAGTCATTTCGAATGACTGGTCCTCAGTGTTGTGAGAACGATGACTGGTTAAAATTTTTGGTGGTTTCTTGTTCAGTCCATAGGCCTACATCATGTGGCAAACCGGTGAGCATGTGGCTCTATTAGTATAGGAGATACCTGAAAACATATCACACTTTTCATCATAGTGCTTTTACCAATGCATAAAATGCATGGAGAAGTCATTTCGAATGACTGGTCCTCAGTGTTGTGAGAACGATGACTGGTTAAAATTTTTGGTGGTTTCTTGTTCAGTCCATAGGCCTACATCATGTGGCAAACCGGTGAGCATGTGGCTCTATTAGTATAGGAGATACCTGAAAACATATCACACTTTTCATCATAGTGCTTTTACCAATGCATAAAATGCATGGAGAAGTCATTTCGAATGACTGGTCCTCAGTGTTGTGAGAACGATGACTGGTTAAAATTTTTGGTGGTTTCTTGTTCAGTCCATAGGCCTACATCATGTGGCAAACCGGTGAGCATGTGGCTCTATTAGTATAGGAGATACCTGAAAACATATCACACTTTTCATCATAGTGCTTTTACCAATGCATAAAATGCATGGAGAAGTCATTTCGAATGACTGGTCCTCAGTGTTGTGAGAACGATGACTGGTTAAAATTTTTGGTGGTTTCTTGTTCAGTCCATAGGCCTACATCATGTGGCAAACCGGTGAGCATGTGGCTCTATTAGTATAGGAGATACCTGAAAACATATCACACTTTTCATCATAGTGCTTTTACCAATGCATAAAATGCATGGAGAAGTCATTTCGAATGACTGGTCCTCAGTGTTGTGAGAACGATGACTGGTTAAAATTTTTGGTGGTTTCTTGTTCAGTCCATAGGCCTACATCATGTGGCAAACCGGTGAGCATGTGGCTCTATTAGTATAGGAGATACCTGAAAACATATCACACTTTTCATCATAGTGCTTTTACCAATGCATAAAATGCATGGAGAAGTCATTTCGAATGACTGGTCCTCAGTGTTGTGAGAACGATGACTGGTTAAAATTTTTGGTGGTTTCTTGTTCAGTCCATAGGCCTACATCATGTGGCAAACCGGTGAGCATGTGGCTCTATTAGTATAGGAGATACCTGAAAACATATCACACTTTTCATCATAGTGCTTTTACCAATGCATAAAATGCATGGAGAAGTCATTTCGAATGACTGGTCCTCAGTGTTGTGAGAACGATGACTGGTTAAAATTTTTGGTGGTTTCTTGTTCAGTCCATAGGCCTACATCATGTGGCAAACCGGTGAGCATGTGGCTCTATTAGTATAGGAGATACCTGAAAACATATCACACTTTTCATCATAGTGCTTTTACCAATGCATAAAATGCATGGAGAAGTCATTTCGAATGACTGGTCCTCAGTGTTGTGAGAACGATGACTGGTTAAAATTTTTGGTGGTTTCTTGTTCAGTCCATAGGCCTACATCATGTGGCAAACCGGTGAGCATGTGGCTCTATTAGTATAGGAGATACCTGAAAACATATCACACTTTTCATCATAGTGCTTTTACCAATGCATAAAATGCATGGAGAAGTCATTTCGAATGACTGGTCCTCAGTGTTGTGAGAACGATGACTGGTTAAAATTTTTGGTGGTTTCTTGTTCAGTCCATAGGCCTACATCATGTGGCAAACCGGTGAGCATGTGGCTCTATTAGTATAGGAGATACCTGAAAACATATCACACTTTTCATCATAGTGCTTTTACCAATGCATAAAATGCATGGAGAAGTCATTTCGAATGACTGGTCCTCAGTGTTGTGAGAACGATGACTGGTTAAAATTTTTGGTGGTTTCTTGTTCAGTCCATAGGCCTACATCATGTGGCAAACCGGTGAGCATGTGGCTCTATTAGTATAGGAGATACCTGAAAACATATCACACTTTTCATCATAGTGCTTTTACCAATGCATAAAATGCATGGAGAAGTCATTTCGAATGACTGGTCCTCAGTGTTGTGAGAACGATGACTGGTTAAAATTTTTGGTGGTTTCTTGTTCAGTCCATAGGCCTACATCATGTGGCAAACCGGTGAGCATGTGGCTCTATTAGTATAGGAGATACCTGAAAACATATCACACTTTTCATCATAGTGCTTTTACCAATGCATAAAATGCATGGAGAAGTCATTTCGAATGACTGGTCCTCAGTGTTGTGAGAACGATGACTGGTTAAAATTTTTGGTGGTTTCTTGTTCAGTCCATAGGCCTACATCATGTGGCAAACCGGTGAGCATGTGGCTCTATTAGTATAGGAGATACCTGAAAACATATCACACTTTTCATCATAGTGCTTTTACCAATGCATAAAATGCATGGAGAAGTCATTTCGAATGACTGGTCCTCAGTGTTGTGAGAACGATGACTGGTTAAAATTTTTGGTGGTTTCTTGTTCAGTCCATAGGCCTACATCATGTGGCAAACCGGTGAGCATGTGGCTCTATTAGTATAGGAGATACCTGAAAACATATCACACTTTTCATCATAGTGCTTTTACCAATGCATAAAATGCATGGAGAAGTCATTTCGAATGACTGGTCCTCAGTGTTGTGAGAACGATGACTGGTTAAAATTTTTGGTGGTTTCTTGTTCAGTCCATAGGCCTACATCATGTGGCAAACCGGTGAGCATGTGGCTCTATTAGTATAGGAGATACCTGAAAACATATCACACTTTTCATCATAGTGCTTTTACCAATGCATAAAATGCATGGAGAAGTCATTTCGAATGACTGGTCCTCAGTGTTGTGAGAACGATGACTGGTTAAAATTTTTGGTGGTTTCTTGTTCAGTCCATAGGCCTACATCATGTGGCAAACCGGTGAGCATGTGGCTCTATTAGTATAGGAGATACCTGAAAACATATCACACTTTTCATCATAGTGCTTTTACCAATGCATAAAATGCATGGAGAAGTCATTTCGAATGACTGGTCCTCAGTGTTGTGAGAACGATGACTGGTTAAAATTTTTGGTGGTTTCTTGTTCAGTCCATAGGCCTACATCATGTGGCAAACCGGTGAGCATGTGGCTCTATTAGTATAGGAGATACCTGAAAACATATCACACTTTTCATCATAGTGCTTTTACCAATGCATAAAATGCATGGAGAAGTCATTTCGAATGACTGGTCCTCAGTGTTGTGAGAACGATGACTGGTTAAAATTTTTGGTGGTTTCTTGTTCAGTCCATAGGCCTACATCATGTGGCAAACCGGTGAGCATGTGGCTCTATTAGTATAGGAGATACCTGAAAACATATCACACTTTTCATCATAGTGCTTTTACCAATGCATAAAATGCATGGAGAAGTCATTTCGAATGACTGGTCCTCAGTGTTGTGAGAACGATGACTGGTTAAAATTTTTGGTGGTTTCTTGTTCAGTCCATAGGCCTACATCATGTGGCAAACCGGTGAGCATGTGGCTCTATTAGTATAGGAGATACCTGAAAACATATCACACTTTTCATCATAGTGCTTTTACCAATGCATAAAATGCATGGAGAAGTCATTTCGAATGACTGGTCCTCAGTGTTGTGAGAACGATGACTGGTTAAAATTTTTGGTGGTTTCTTGTTCAGTCCATAGGCCTACATCATGTGGCAAACCGGTGAGCATGTGGCTCTATTAGTATAGGAGATACCTGAAAACATATCACACTTTTCATCATAGTGCTTTTACCAATGCATAAAATGCATGGAGAAGTCATTTCGAATGACTGGTCCTCAGTGTTGTGAGAACGATGACTGGTTAAAATTTTTGGTGGTTTCTTGTTCAGTCCATAGGCCTACATCATGTGGCAAACCGGTGAGCATGTGGCTCTATTAGTATAGGAGATACCTGAAAACATATCACACTTTTCATCATAGTGCTTTTACCAATGCATAAAATGCATGGAGAAGTCATTTCGAATGACTGGTCCTCAGTGTTGTGAGAACGATGACTGGTTAAAATTTTTGGTGGTTTCTTGTTCAGTCCATAGGCCTACATCATGTGGCAAACCGGTGAGCATGTGGCTCTATTAGTATAGGAGATACCTGAAAACATATCACACTTTTCATCATAGTGCTTTTACCAATGCATAAAATGCATGGAGAAGTCATTTCGAATGACTGGTCCTCAGTGTTGTGAGAACGATGACTGGTTAAAATTTTTGGTGGTTTCTTGTTCAGTCCATAGGCCTACATCATGTGGCAAACCGGTGAGCATGTGGCTCTATTAGTATAGGAGATACCTGAAAACATATCACACTTTTCATCATAGTGCTTTTACCAATGCATAAAATGCATGGAGAAGTCATTTCGAATGACTGGTCCTCAGTGTTGTGAGAACGATGACTGGTTAAAATTTTTGGTGGTTTCTTGTTCAGTCCATAGGCCTACATCATGTGGCAAACCGGTGAGCATGTGGCTCTATTAGTATAGGAGATACCTGAAAACATATCACACTTTTCATCATAGTGCTTTTACCAATGCATAAAATGCATGGAGAAGTCATTTCGAATGACTGGTCCTCAGTGTTGTGAGAACGATGACTGGTTAAAATTTTTGGTGGTTTCTTGTTCAGTCCATAGGCCTACATCATGTGGCAAACCGGTGAGCATGTGGCTCTATTAGTATAGGAGATACCTGAAAACATATCACACTTTTCATCATAGTGCTTTTACCAATGCATAAAATGCATGGAGAAGTCATTTCGAATGACTGGTCCTCAGTGTTGTGAGAACGATGACTGGTTAAAATTTTTGGTGGTTTCTTGTTCAGTCCATAGGCCTACATCATGTGGCAAACCGGTGAGCATGTGGCTCTATTAGTATAGGAGATACCTGAAAACATATCACACTTTTCATCATAGTGCTTTTACCAATGCATAAAATGCATGGAGAAGTCATTTCGAATGACTGGTCCTCAGTGTTGTGAGAACGATGACTGGTTAAAATTTTTGGTGGTTTCTTGTTCAGTCCATAGGCCTACATCATGTGGCAAACCGGTGAGCATGTGGCTCTATTAGTATAGGAGATACCTGAAAACATATCACACTTTTCATCATAGTGCTTTTACCAATGCATAAAATGCATGGAGAAGTCATTTCGAATGACTGGTCCTCAGTGTTGTGAGAACGATGACTGGTTAAAATTTTTGGTGGTTTCTTGTTCAGTCCATAGGCCTACATCATGTGGCAAACCGGTGAGCATGTGGCTCTATTAGTATAGGAGATACCTGAAAACATATCACACTTTTCATCATAGTGCTTTTACCAATGCATAAAATGCATGGAGAAGTCATTTCGAATGACTGGTCCTCAGTGTTGTGAGAACGATGACTGGTTAAAATTTTTGGTGGTTTCTTGTTCAGTCCATAGGCCTACATCATGTGGCAAACCGGTGAGCATGTGGCTCTATTAGTATAGGAGATACCTGAAAACATATCACACTTTTCATCATAGTGCTTTTACCAATGCATAAAATGCATGGAGAAGTCATTTCGAATGACTGGTCCTCAGTGTTGTGAGAACGATGACTGGTTAAAATTTTTGGTGGTTTCTTGTTCAGTCCATAGGCCTACATCATGTGGCAAACCGGTGAGCATGTGGCTCTATTAGTATAGGAGATACCTGAAAACATATCACACTTTTCATCATAGTGCTTTTACCAATGCATAAAATGCATGGAGAAGTCATTTCGAATGACTGGTCCTCAGTGTTGTGAGAACGATGACTGGTTAAAATTTTTGGTGGTTTCTTGTTCAGTCCATAGGCCTACATCATGTGGCAAACCGGTGAGCATGTGGCTCTATTAGTATAGGAGATACCTGAAAACATATCACACTTTTCATCATAGTGCTTTTACCAATGCATAAAATGCATGGAGAAGTCATTTCGAATGACTGGTCCTCAGTGTTGTGAGAACGATGACTGGTTAAAATTTTTGGTGGTTTCTTGTTCAGTCCATAGGCCTACATCATGTGGCAAACCGGTGAGCATGTGGCTCTATTAGTATAGGAGATACCTGAAAACATATCACACTTTTCATCATAGTGCTTTTACCAATGCATAAAATGCATGGAGAAGTCATTTCGAATGACTGGTCCTCAGTGTTGTGAGAACGATGACTGGTTAAAATTTTTGGTGGTTTCTTGTTCAGTCCATAGGCCTACATCATGTGGCAAACCGGTGAGCATGTGGCTCTATTAGTATAGGAGATACCTGAAAACATATCACACTTTTCATCATAGTGCTTTTACCAATGCATAAAATGCATGGAGAAGTCATTTCGAATGACTGGTCCTCAGTGTTGTGAGAACGATGACTGGTTAAAATTTTTGGTGGTTTCTTGTTCAGTCCATAGGCCTACATCATGTGGCAAACCGGTGAGCATGTGGCTCTATTAGTATAGGAGATACCTGAAAACATATCACACTTTTCATCATAGTGCTTTTACCAATGCATAAAATGCATGGAGAAGTCATTTCGAATGACTGGTCCTCAGTGTTGTGAGAACGATGACTGGTTAAAATTTTTGGTGGTTTCTTGTTCAGTCCATAGGCCTACATCATGTGGCAAACCGGTGAGCATGTGGCTCTATTAGTATAGGAGATACCTGAAAACATATCACACTTTTCATCATAGTGCTTTTACCAATGCATAAAATGCATGGAGAAGTCATTTCGAATGACTGGTCCTCAGTGTTGTGAGAACGATGACTGGTTAAAATTTTTGGTGGTTTCTTGTTCAGTCCATAGGCCTACATCATGTGGCAAACCGGTGAGCATGTGGCTCTATTAGTATAGGAGATACCTGAAAACATATCACACTTTTCATCATAGTGCTTTTACCAATGCATAAAATGCATGGAGAAGTCATTTCGAATGACTGGTCCTCAGTGTTGTGAGAACGATGACTGGTTAAAATTTTTGGTGGTTTCTTGTTCAGTCCATAGGCCTACATCATGTGGCAAACCGGTGAGCATGTGGCTCTATTAGTATAGGAGATACCTGAAAACATATCACACTTTTCATCATAGTGCTTTTACCAATGCATAAAATGCATGGAGAAGTCATTTCGAATGACTGGTCCTCAGTGTTGTGAGAACGATGACTGGTTAAAATTTTTGGTGGTTTCTTGTTCAGTCCATAGGCCTACATCATGTGGCAAACCGGTGAGCATGTGGCTCTATTAGTATAGGAGATACCTGAAAACATATCACACTTTTCATCATAGTGCTTTTACCAATGCATAAAATGCATGGAGAAGTCATTTCGAATGACTGGTCCTCAGTGTTGTGAGAACGATGACTGGTTAAAATTTTTGGTGGTTTCTTGTTCAGTCCATAGGCCTACATCATGTGGCAAACCGGTGAGCATGTGGCTCTATTAGTATAGGAGATACCTGAAAACATATCACACTTTTCATCATAGTGCTTTTACCAATGCATAAAATGCATGGAGAAGTCATTTCGAATGACTGGTCCTCAGTGTTGTGAGAACGATGACTGGTTAAAATTTTTGGTGGTTTCTTGTTCAGTCCATAGGCCTACATCATGTGGCAAACCGGTGAGCATGTGGCTCTATTAGTATAGGAGATACCTGAAAACATATCACACTTTTCATCATAGTGCTTTTACCAATGCATAAAATGCATGGAGAAGTCATTTCGAATGACTGGTCCTCAGTGTTGTGAGAACGATGACTGGTTAAAATTTTTGGTGGTTTCTTGTTCAGTCCATAGGCCTACATCATGTGGCAAACCGGTGAGCATGTGGCTCTATTAGTATAGGAGATACCTGAAAACATATCACACTTTTCATCATAGTGCTTTTACCAATGCATAAAATGCATGGAGAAGTCATTTCGAATGACTGGTCCTCAGTGTTGTGAGAACGATGACTGGTTAAAATTTTTGGTGGTTTCTTGTTCAGTCCATAGGCCTACATCATGTGGCAAACCGGTGAGCATGTGGCTCTATTAGTATAGGAGATACCTGAAAACATATCACACTTTTCATCATAGTGCTTTTACCAATGCATAAAATGCATGGAGAAGTCATTTCGAATGACTGGTCCTCAGTGTTGTGAGAACGATGACTGGTTAAAATTTTTGGTGGTTTCTTGTTCAGTCCATAGGCCTACATCATGTGGCAAACCGGTGAGCATGTGGCTCTATTAGTATAGGAGATACCTGAAAACATATCACACTTTTCATCATAGTGCTTTTACCAATGCATAAAATGCATGGAGAAGTCATTTCGAATGACTGGTCCTCAGTGTTGTGAGAACGATGACTGGTTAAAATTTTTGGTGGTTTCTTGTTCAGTCCATAGGCCTACATCATGTGGCAAACCGGTGAGCATGTGGCTCTATTAGTATAGGAGATACCTGAAAACATATCACACTTTTCATCATAGTGCTTTTACCAATGCATAAAATGCATGGAGAAGTCATTTCGAATGACTGGTCCTCAGTGTTGTGAGAACGATGACTGGTTAAAATTTTTGGTGGTTTCTTGTTCAGTCCATAGGCCTACATCATGTGGCAAACCGGTGAGCATGTGGCTCTATTAGTATAGGAGATACCTGAAAACATATCACACTTTTCATCATAGTGCTTTTACCAATGCATAAAATGCATGGAGAAGTCATTTCGAATGACTGGTCCTCAGTGTTGTGAGAACGATGACTGGTTAAAATTTTTGGTGGTTTCTTGTTCAGTCCATAGGCCTACATCATGTGGCAAACCGGTGAGCATGTGGCTCTATTAGTATAGGAGATACCTGAAAACATATCACACTTTTCATCATAGTGCTTTTACCAATGCATAAAATGCATGGAGAAGTCATTTCGAATGACTGGTCCTCAGTGTTGTGAGAACGATGACTGGTTAAAATTTTTGGTGGTTTCTTGTTCAGTCCATAGGCCTACATCATGTGGCAAACCGGTGAGCATGTGGCTCTATTAGTATAGGAGATACCTGAAAACATATCACACTTTTCATCATAGTGCTTTTACCAATGCATAAAATGCATGGAGAAGTCATTTCGAATGACTGGTCCTCAGTGTTGTGAGAACGATGACTGGTTAAAATTTTTGGTGGTTTCTTGTTCAGTCCATAGGCCTACATCATGTGGCAAACCGGTGAGCATGTGGCTCTATTAGTATAGGAGATACCTGAAAACATATCACACTTTTCATCATAGTGCTTTTACCAATGCATAAAATGCATGGAGAAGTCATTTCGAATGACTGGTCCTCAGTGTTGTGAGAACGATGACTGGTTAAAATTTTTGGTGGTTTCTTGTTCAGTCCATAGGCCTACATCATGTGGCAAACCGGTGAGCATGTGGCTCTATTAGTATAGGAGATACCTGAAAACATATCACACTTTTCATCATAGTGCTTTTACCAATGCATAAAATGCATGGAGAAGTCATTTCGAATGACTGGTCCTCAGTGTTGTGAGAACGATGACTGGTTAAAATTTTTGGTGGTTTCTTGTTCAGTCCATAGGCCTACATCATGTGGCAAACCGGTGAGCATGTGGCTCTATTAGTATAGGAGATACCTGAAAACATATCACACTTTTCATCATAGTGCTTTTACCAATGCATAAAATGCATGGAGAAGTCATTTCGAATGACTGGTCCTCAGTGTTGTGAGAACGATGACTGGTTAAAATTTTTGGTGGTTTCTTGTTCAGTCCATAGGCCTACATCATGTGGCAAACCGGTGAGCATGTGGCTCTATTAGTATAGGAGATACCTGAAAACATATCACACTTTTCATCATAGTGCTTTTACCAATGCATAAAATGCATGGAGAAGTCATTTCGAATGACTGGTCCTCAGTGTTGTGAGAACGATGACTGGTTAAAATTTTTGGTGGTTTCTTGTTCAGTCCATAGGCCTACATCATGTGGCAAACCGGTGAGCATGTGGCTCTATTAGTATAGGAGATACCTGAAAACATATCACACTTTTCATCATAGTGCTTTTACCAATGCATAAAATGCATGGAGAAGTCATTTCGAATGACTGGTCCTCAGTGTTGTGAGAACGATGACTGGTTAAAATTTTTGGTGGTTTCTTGTTCAGTCCATAGGCCTACATCATGTGGCAAACCGGTGAGCATGTGGCTCTATTAGTATAGGAGATACCTGAAAACATATCACACTTTTCATCATAGTGCTTTTACCAATGCATAAAATGCATGGAGAAGTCATTTCGAATGACTGGTCCTCAGTGTTGTGAGAACGATGACTGGTTAAAATTTTTGGTGGTTTCTTGTTCAGTCCATAGGCCTACATCATGTGGCAAACCGGTGAGCATGTGGCTCTATTAGTATAGGAGATACCTGAAAACATATCACACTTTTCATCATAGTGCTTTTACCAATGCATAAAATGCATGGAGAAGTCATTTCGAATGACTGGTCCTCAGTGTTGTGAGAACGATGACTGGTTAAAATTTTTGGTGGTTTCTTGTTCAGTCCATAGGCCTACATCATGTGGCAAACCGGTGAGCATGTGGCTCTATTAGTATAGGAGATACCTGAAAACATATCACACTTTTCATCATAGTGCTTTTACCAATGCATAAAATGCATGGAGAAGTCATTTCGAATGACTGGTCCTCAGTGTTGTGAGAACGATGACTGGTTAAAATTTTTGGTGGTTTCTTGTTCAGTCCATAGGCCTACATCATGTGGCAAACCGGTGAGCATGTGGCTCTATTAGTATAGGAGATACCTGAAAACATATCACACTTTTCATCATAGTGCTTTTACCAATGCATAAAATGCATGGAGAAGTCATTTCGAATGACTGGTCCTCAGTGTTGTGAGAACGATGACTGGTTAAAATTTTTGGTGGTTTCTTGTTCAGTCCATAGGCCTACATCATGTGGCAAACCGGTGAGCATGTGGCTCTATTAGTATAGGAGATACCTGAAAACATATCACACTTTTCATCATAGTGCTTTTACCAATGCATAAAATGCATGGAGAAGTCATTTCGAATGACTGGTCCTCAGTGTTGTGAGAACGATGACTGGTTAAAATTTTTGGTGGTTTCTTGTTCAGTCCATAGGCCTACATCATGTGGCAAACCGGTGAGCATGTGGCTCTATTAGTATAGGAGATACCTGAAAACATATCACACTTTTCATCATAGTGCTTTTACCAATGCATAAAATGCATGGAGAAGTCATTTCGAATGACTGGTCCTCAGTGTTGTGAGAACGATGACTGGTTAAAATTTTTGGTGGTTTCTTGTTCAGTCCATAGGCCTACATCATGTGGCAAACCGGTGAGCATGTGGCTCTATTAGTATAGGAGATACCTGAAAACATATCACACTTTTCATCATAGTGCTTTTACCAATGCATAAAATGCATGGAGAAGTCATTTCGAATGACTGGTCCTCAGTGTTGTGAGAACGATGACTGGTTAAAATTTTTGGTGGTTTCTTGTTCAGTCCATAGGCCTACATCATGTGGCAAACCGGTGAGCATGTGGCTCTATTAGTATAGGAGATACCTGAAAACATATCACACTTTTCATCATAGTGCTTTTACCAATGCATAAAATGCATGGAGAAGTCATTTCGAATGACTGGTCCTCAGTGTTGTGAGAACGATGACTGGTTAAAATTTTTGGTGGTTTCTTGTTCAGTCCATAGGCCTACATCATGTGGCAAACCGGTGAGCATGTGGCTCTATTAGTATAGGAGATACCTGAAAACATATCACACTTTTCATCATAGTGCTTTTACCAATGCATAAAATGCATGGAGAAGTCATTTCGAATGACTGGTCCTCAGTGTTGTGAGAACGATGACTGGTTAAAATTTTTGGTGGTTTCTTGTTCAGTCCATAGGCCTACATCATGTGGCAAACCGGTGAGCATGTGGCTCTATTAGTATAGGAGATACCTGAAAACATATCACACTTTTCATCATAGTGCTTTTACCAATGCATAAAATGCATGGAGAAGTCATTTCGAATGACTGGTCCTCAGTGTTGTGAGAACGATGACTGGTTAAAATTTTTGGTGGTTTCTTGTTCAGTCCATAGGCCTACATCATGTGGCAAACCGGTGAGCATGTGGCTCTATTAGTATAGGAGATACCTGAAAACATATCACACTTTTCATCATAGTGCTTTTACCAATGCATAAAATGCATGGAGAAGTCATTTCGAATGACTGGTCCTCAGTGTTGTGAGAACGATGACTGGTTAAAATTTTTGGTGGTTTCTTGTTCAGTCCATAGGCCTACATCATGTGGCAAACCGGTGAGCATGTGGCTCTATTAGTATAGGAGATACCTGAAAACATATCACACTTTTCATCATAGTGCTTTTACCAATGCATAAAATGCATGGAGAAGTCATTTCGAATGACTGGTCCTCAGTGTTGTGAGAACGATGACTGGTTAAAATTTTTGGTGGTTTCTTGTTCAGTCCATAGGCCTACATCATGTGGCAAACCGGTGAGCATGTGGCTCTATTAGTATAGGAGATACCTGAAAACATATCACACTTTTCATCATAGTGCTTTTACCAATGCATAAAATGCATGGAGAAGTCATTTCGAATGACTGGTCCTCAGTGTTGTGAGAACGATGACTGGTTAAAATTTTTGGTGGTTTCTTGTTCAGTCCATAGGCCTACATCATGTGGCAAACCGGTGAGCATGTGGCTCTATTAGTATAGGAGATACCTGAAAACATATCACACTTTTCATCATAGTGCTTTTACCAATGCATAAAATGCATGGAGAAGTCATTTCGAATGACTGGTCCTCAGTGTTGTGAGAACGATGACTGGTTAAAATTTTTGGTGGTTTCTTGTTCAAACCAGTCATCGTTCTCACAACACTGAGGACCAGTCATTCGAAATGACTTCGAACAAGAAACCACCAAAAATTTTAACCAGTCATCGTTCTCACAACACTGAGGACCAGTCATTCGAAATGACTTCTCCATGCATTTTATGCATTGGTAAAAGCACTATGATGAAAAGTGTGATATGTTTTCAGGTATCTCCTATACTAATAGAGCCACATGCTCACCGGTTTGCCACATGATGTAGGCCTATGGACTGAACAAGAAACCACCAAAAATTTTAACCAGTCATCGTTCTCACAACACTGAGGACCAGTCATTCGAAATGACTTCTCCATGCATTTTATGCATTGGTAAAAGCACTATGATGAAAAGTGTGATATGTTTTCAGGTATCTCCTATACTAATAGAGCCACATGCTCACCGGTTTGCCACATGATGTAGGCCTATGGACTGAACAAGAAACCACCAAAAATTTTAACCAGTCATCGTTCTCACAACACTGAGGACCAGTCATTCGAAATGACTTCTCCATGCATTTTATGCATTGGTAAAAGCACTATGATGAAAAGTGTGATATGTTTTCAGGTATCTCCTATACTAATAGAGCCACATGCTCACCGGTTTGCCACATGATGTAGGCCTATGGACTGAACAAGAAACCACCAAAAATTTTAACCAGTCATCGTTCTCACAACACTGAGGACCAGTCATTCGAAATGACTTCTCCATGCATTTTATGCATTGGTAAAAGCACTATGATGAAAAGTGTGATATGTTTTCAGGTATCTCCTATACTAATAGAGCCACATGCTCACCGGTTTGCCACATGATGTAGGCCTATGGACTGAACAAGAAACCACCAAAAATTTTAACCAGTCATCGTTCTCACAACACTGAGGACCAGTCATTCGAAATGACTTCTCCATGCATTTTATGCATTGGTAAAAGCACTATGATGAAAAGTGTGATATGTTTTCAGGTATCTCCTATACTAATAGAGCCACATGCTCACCGGTTTGCCACATGATGTAGGCCTATGGACTGAACAAGAAACCACCAAAAATTTTAACCAGTCATCGTTCTCACAACACTGAGGACCAGTCATTCGAAATGACTTCTCCATGCATTTTATGCATTGGTAAAAGCACTATGATGAAAAGTGTGATATGTTTTCAGGTATCTCCTATACTAATAGAGCCACATGCTCACCGGTTTGCCACATGATGTAGGCCTATGGACTGAACAAGAAACCACCAAAAATTTTAACCAGTCATCGTTCTCACAACACTGAGGACCAGTCATTCGAAATGACTTCTCCATGCATTTTATGCATTGGTAAAAGCACTATGATGAAAAGTGTGATATGTTTTCAGGTATCTCCTATACTAATAGAGCCACATGCTCACCGGTTTGCCACATGATGTAGGCCTATGGACTGAACAAGAAACCACCAAAAATTTTAACCAGTCATCGTTCTCACAACACTGAGGACCAGTCATTCGAAATGACTTCTCCATGCATTTTATGCATTGGTAAAAGCACTATGATGAAAAGTGTGATATGTTTTCAGGTATCTCCTATACTAATAGAGCCACATGCTCACCGGTTTGCCACATGATGTAGGCCTATGGACTGAACAAGAAACCACCAAAAATTTTAACCAGTCATCGTTCTCACAACACTGAGGACCAGTCATTCGAAATGACTTCTCCATGCATTTTATGCATTGGTAAAAGCACTATGATGAAAAGTGTGATATGTTTTCAGGTATCTCCTATACTAATAGAGCCACATGCTCACCGGTTTGCCACATGATGTAGGCCTATGGACTGAACAAGAAACCACCAAAAATTTTAACCAGTCATCGTTCTCACAACACTGAGGACCAGTCATTCGAAATGACTTCTCCATGCATTTTATGCATTGGTAAAAGCACTATGATGAAAAGTGTGATATGTTTTCAGGTATCTCCTATACTAATAGAGCCACATGCTCACCGGTTTGCCACATGATGTAGGCCTATGGACTGAACAAGAAACCACCAAAAATTTTAACCAGTCATCGTTCTCACAACACTGAGGACCAGTCATTCGAAATGACTTCTCCATGCATTTTATGCATTGGTAAAAGCACTATGATGAAAAGTGTGATATGTTTTCAGGTATCTCCTATACTAATAGAGCCACATGCTCACCGGTTTGCCACATGATGTAGGCCTATGGACTGAACAAGAAACCACCAAAAATTTTAACCAGTCATCGTTCTCACAACACTGAGGACCAGTCATTCGAAATGACTTCTCCATGCATTTTATGCATTGGTAAAAGCACTATGATGAAAAGTGTGATATGTTTTCAGGTATCTCCTATACTAATAGAGCCACATGCTCACCGGTTTGCCACATGATGTAGGCCTATGGACTGAACAAGAAACCACCAAAAATTTTAACCAGTCATCGTTCTCACAACACTGAGGACCAGTCATTCGAAATGACTTCTCCATGCATTTTATGCATTGGTAAAAGCACTATGATGAAAAGTGTGATATGTTTTCAGGTATCTCCTATACTAATAGAGCCACATGCTCACCGGTTTGCCACATGATGTAGGCCTATGGACTGAACAAGAAACCACCAAAAATTTTAACCAGTCATCGTTCTCACAACACTGAGGACCAGTCATTCGAAATGACTTCTCCATGCATTTTATGCATTGGTAAAAGCACTATGATGAAAAGTGTGATATGTTTTCAGGTATCTCCTATACTAATAGAGCCACATGCTCACCGGTTTGCCACATGATGTAGGCCTATGGACTGAACAAGAAACCACCAAAAATTTTAACCAGTCATCGTTCTCACAACACTGAGGACCAGTCATTCGAAATGACTTCTCCATGCATTTTATGCATTGGTAAAAGCACTATGATGAAAAGTGTGATATGTTTTCAGGTATCTCCTATACTAATAGAGCCACATGCTCACCGGTTTGCCACATGATGTAGGCCTATGGACTGAACAAGAAACCACCAAAAATTTTAACCAGTCATCGTTCTCACAACACTGAGGACCAGTCATTCGAAATGACTTCTCCATGCATTTTATGCATTGGTAAAAGCACTATGATGAAAAGTGTGATATGTTTTCAGGTATCTCCTATACTAATAGAGCCACATGCTCACCGGTTTGCCACATGATGTAGGCCTATGGACTGAACAAGAAACCACCAAAAATTTTAACCAGTCATCGTTCTCACAACACTGAGGACCAGTCATTCGAAATGACTTCTCCATGCATTTTATGCATTGGTAAAAGCACTATGATGAAAAGTGTGATATGTTTTCAGGTATCTCCTATACTAATAGAGCCACATGCTCACCGGTTTGCCACATGATGTAGGCCTATGGACTGAACAAGAAACCACCAAAAATTTTAACCAGTCATCGTTCTCACAACACTGAGGACCAGTCATTCGAAATGACTTCTCCATGCATTTTATGCATTGGTAAAAGCACTATGATGAAAAGTGTGATATGTTTTCAGGTATCTCCTATACTAATAGAGCCACATGCTCACCGGTTTGCCACATGATGTAGGCCTATGGACTGAACAAGAAACCACCAAAAATTTTAACCAGTCATCGTTCTCACAACACTGAGGACCAGTCATTCGAAATGACTTCTCCATGCATTTTATGCATTGGTAAAAGCACTATGATGAAAAGTGTGATATGTTTTCAGGTATCTCCTATACTAATAGAGCCACATGCTCACCGGTTTGCCACATGATGTAGGCCTATGGACTGAACAAGAAACCACCAAAAATTTTAACCAGTCATCGTTCTCACAACACTGAGGACCAGTCATTCGAAATGACTTCTCCATGCATTTTATGCATTGGTAAAAGCACTATGATGAAAAGTGTGATATGTTTTCAGGTATCTCCTATACTAATAGAGCCACATGCTCACCGGTTTGCCACATGATGTAGGCCTATGGACTGAACAAGAAACCACCAAAAATTTTAACCAGTCATCGTTCTCACAACACTGAGGACCAGTCATTCGAAATGACTTCTCCATGCATTTTATGCATTGGTAAAAGCACTATGATGAAAAGTGTGATATGTTTTCAGGTATCTCCTATACTAATAGAGCCACATGCTCACCGGTTTGCCACATGATGTAGGCCTATGGACTGAACAAGAAACCACCAAAAATTTTAACCAGTCATCGTTCTCACAACACTGAGGACCAGTCATTCGAAATGACTTCTCCATGCATTTTATGCATTGGTAAAAGCACTATGATGAAAAGTGTGATATGTTTTCAGGTATCTCCTATACTAATAGAGCCACATGCTCACCGGTTTGCCACATGATGTAGGCCTATGGACTGAACAAGAAACCACCAAAAATTTTAACCAGTCATCGTTCTCACAACACTGAGGACCAGTCATTCGAAATGACTTCTCCATGCATTTTATGCATTGGTAAAAGCACTATGATGAAAAGTGTGATATGTTTTCAGGTATCTCCTATACTAATAGAGCCACATGCTCACCGGTTTGCCACATGATGTAGGCCTATGGACTGAACAAGAAACCACCAAAAATTTTAACCAGTCATCGTTCTCACAACACTGAGGACCAGTCATTCGAAATGACTTCTCCATGCATTTTATGCATTGGTAAAAGCACTATGATGAAAAGTGTGATATGTTTTCAGGTATCTCCTATACTAATAGAGCCACATGCTCACCGGTTTGCCACATGATGTAGGCCTATGGACTGAACAAGAAACCACCAAAAATTTTAACCAGTCATCGTTCTCACAACACTGAGGACCAGTCATTCGAAATGACTTCTCCATGCATTTTATGCATTGGTAAAAGCACTATGATGAAAAGTGTGATATGTTTTCAGGTATCTCCTATACTAATAGAGCCACATGCTCACCGGTTTGCCACATGATGTAGGCCTATGGACTGAACAAGAAACCACCAAAAATTTTAACCAGTCATCGTTCTCACAACACTGAGGACCAGTCATTCGAAATGACTTCTCCATGCATTTTATGCATTGGTAAAAGCACTATGATGAAAAGTGTGATATGTTTTCAGGTATCTCCTATACTAATAGAGCCACATGCTCACCGGTTTGCCACATGATGTAGGCCTATGGACTGAACAAGAAACCACCAAAAATTTTAACCAGTCATCGTTCTCACAACACTGAGGACCAGTCATTCGAAATGACTTCTCCATGCATTTTATGCATTGGTAAAAGCACTATGATGAAAAGTGTGATATGTTTTCAGGTATCTCCTATACTAATAGAGCCACATGCTCACCGGTTTGCCACATGATGTAGGCCTATGGACTGAACAAGAAACCACCAAAAATTTTAACCAGTCATCGTTCTCACAACACTGAGGACCAGTCATTCGAAATGACTTCTCCATGCATTTTATGCATTGGTAAAAGCACTATGATGAAAAGTGTGATATGTTTTCAGGTATCTCCTATACTAATAGAGCCACATGCTCACCGGTTTGCCACATGATGTAGGCCTATGGACTGAACAAGAAACCACCAAAAATTTTAACCAGTCATCGTTCTCACAACACTGAGGACCAGTCATTCGAAATGACTTCTCCATGCATTTTATGCATTGGTAAAAGCACTATGATGAAAAGTGTGATATGTTTTCAGGTATCTCCTATACTAATAGAGCCACATGCTCACCGGTTTGCCACATGATGTAGGCCTATGGACTGAACAAGAAACCACCAAAAATTTTAACCAGTCATCGTTCTCACAACACTGAGGACCAGTCATTCGAAATGACTTCTCCATGCATTTTATGCATTGGTAAAAGCACTATGATGAAAAGTGTGATATGTTTTCAGGTATCTCCTATACTAATAGAGCCACATGCTCACCGGTTTGCCACATGATGTAGGCCTATGGACTGAACAAGAAACCACCAAAAATTTTAACCAGTCATCGTTCTCACAACACTGAGGACCAGTCATTCGAAATGACTTCTCCATGCATTTTATGCATTGGTAAAAGCACTATGATGAAAAGTGTGATATGTTTTCAGGTATCTCCTATACTAATAGAGCCACATGCTCACCGGTTTGCCACATGATGTAGGCCTATGGACTGAACAAGAAACCACCAAAAATTTTAACCAGTCATCGTTCTCACAACACTGAGGACCAGTCATTCGAAATGACTTCTCCATGCATTTTATGCATTGGTAAAAGCAAAGTGTGATATGTTTTCAGGTATCTCCTATACTAATAGAGCCACATGCTCACCGGTTTGCCACATGATGTAGGCCTATGGACTGAACAAGAAAAACAAGAAACCACCAAAAATTTTAACCAGTCATCGTTCTCACAACACTGAGGACCAGTCATTCGAAATGACTTCTCCATGCATTTTATGCATTGGTAAAAGCACTATGATGAAAAGTGTGATATGTTTTCAGGTATCTCCTATACTAATAGAGCCACATGCTCACCGGTTTGCCACATGATGTAGGCCTATGGACTGAACAAGAAACCACCAAAAATTTTAACCAGTCATCGTTCTCACAACACTGAGGACCAGTCATTCGAAATGACTTCTCCATGCATTTTATGCATTGGTAAAAGCACTATGATGAAAAGTGTGATATGTTTTCAGGTATCTCCTATACTAATAGAGCCACATGCTCACCGGTTTGCCACATGATGTAGGCCTATGGACTGAACAAGAAACCACCAAAAATTTTAACCAGTCATCGTTCTCACAACACTGAGGACCAGTCATTCGAAATGACTTCTCCATGCATTTTATGCATTGGTAAAAGCACTATGATGAAAAGTGTGATATGTTTTCAGGTATCTCCTATACTAATAGAGCCACATGCTCACCGGTTTGCCACATGATGTAGGCCTATGGACTGAACAAGAAACCACCAAAAATTTTAACCAGTCATCGTTCTCACAACACTGAGGACCAGTCATTCGAAATGACTTCTCCATGCATTTTATGCATTGGTAAAAGCACTATGATGAAAAGTGTGATATGTTTTCAGGTATCTCCTATACTAATAGAGCCACATGCTCACCGGTTTGCCACATGATGTAGGCCTATGGACTGAACAAGAAACCACCAAAAATTTTAACCAGTCATCGTTCTCACAACACTGAGGACCAGTCATTCGAAATGACTTCTCCATGCATTTTATGCATTGGTAAAAGCACTATGATGAAAAGTGTGATATGTTTTCAGGTATCTCCTATACTAATAGAGCCACATGCTCACCGGTTTGCCACATGATGTAGGCCTATGGACTGAACAAGAAACCACCAAAAATTTTAACCAGTCATCGTTCTCACAACACTGAGGACCAGTCATTCGAAATGACTTCTCCATGCATTTTATGCATTGGTAAAAGCACTATGATGAAAAGTGTGATATGTTTTCAGGTATCTCCTATACTAATAGAGCCACATGCTCACCGGTTTGCCACATGATGTAGGCCTATGGACTGAACAAGAAACCACCAAAAATTTTAACCAGTCATCGTTCTCACAACACTGAGGACCAGTCATTCGAAATGACTTCTCCATGCATTTTATGCATTGGTAAAAGCACTATGATGAAAAGTGTGATATGTTTTCAGGTATCTCCTATACTAATAGAGCCACATGCTCACCGGTTTGCCACATGATGTAGGCCTATGGACTGAACAAGAAACCACCAAAAATTTTAACCAGTCATCGTTCTCACAACACTGAGGACCAGTCATTCGAAATGACTTCTCCATGCATTTTATGCATTGGTAAAAGCACTATGATGAAAAGTGTGATATGTTTTCAGGTATCTCCTATACTAATAGAGCCACATGCTCACCGGTTTGCCACATGATGTAGGCCTATGGACTGAACAAGAAACCACCAAAAATTTTAACCAGTCATCGTTCTCACAACACTGAGGACCAGTCATTCGAAATGACTTCTCCATGCATTTTATGCATTGGTAAAAGCACTATGATGAAAAGTGTGATATGTTTTCAGGTATCTCCTATACTAATAGAGCCACATGCTCACCGGTTTGCCACATGATGTAGGCCTATGGACTGAACAAGAAACCACCAAAAATTTTAACCAGTCATCGTTCTCACAACACTGAGGACCAGTCATTCGAAATGACTTCTCCATGCATTTTATGCATTGGTAAAAGCACTATGATGAAAAGTGTGATATGTTTTCAGGTATCTCCTATACTAATAGAGCCACATGCTCACCGGTTTGCCACATGATGTAGGCCTATGGACTGAACAAGAAACCACCAAAAATTTTAACCAGTCATCGTTCTCACAACACTGAGGACCAGTCATTCGAAATGACTTCTCCATGCATTTTATGCATTGGTAAAAGCACTATGATGAAAAGTGTGATATGTTTTCAGGTATCTCCTATACTAATAGAGCCACATGCTCACCGGTTTGCCACATGATGTAGGCCTATGGACTGAACAAGAAACCACCAAAAATTTTAACCAGTCATCGTTCTCACAACACTGAGGACCAGTCATTCGAAATGACTTCTCCATGCATTTTATGCATTGGTAAAAGCACTATGATGAAAAGTGTGATATGTTTTCAGGTATCTCCTATACTAATAGAGCCACATGCTCACCGGTTTGCCACATGATGTAGGCCTATGGACTGAACAAGAAACCACCAAAAATTTTAACCAGTCATCGTTCTCACAACACTGAGGACCAGTCATTCGAAATGACTTCTCCATGCATTTTATGCATTGGTAAAAGCACTATGATGAAAAGTGTGATATGTTTTCAGGTATCTCCTATACTAATAGAGCCACATGCTCACCGGTTTGCCACATGATGTAGGCCTATGGACTGAACAAGAAACCACCAAAAATTTTAACCAGTCATCGTTCTCACAACACTGAGGACCAGTCATTCGAAATGACTTCTCCATGCATTTTATGCATTGGTAAAAGCACTATGATGAAAAGTGTGATATGTTTTCAGGTATCTCCTATACTAATAGAGCCACATGCTCACCGGTTTGCCACATGATGTAGGCCTATGGACTGAACAAGAAACCACCAAAAATTTTAACCAGTCATCGTTCTCACAACACTGAGGACCAGTCATTCGAAATGACTTCTCCATGCATTTTATGCATTGGTAAAAGCACTATGATGAAAAGTGTGATATGTTTTCAGGTATCTCCTATACTAATAGAGCCACATGCTCACCGGTTTGCCACATGATGTAGGCCTATGGACTGAACAAGAAACCACCAAAAATTTTAACCAGTCATCGTTCTCACAACACTGAGGACCAGTCATTCGAAATGACTTCTCCATGCATTTTATGCATTGGTAAAAGCACTATGATGAAAAGTGTGATATGTTTTCAGGTATCTCCTATACTAATAGAGCCACATGCTCACCGGTTTGCCACATGATGTAGGCCTATGGACTGAACAAGAAACCACCAAAAATTTTAACCAGTCATCGTTCTCACAACACTGAGGACCAGTCATTCGAAATGACTTCTCCATGCATTTTATGCATTGGTAAAAGCACTATGATGAAAAGTGTGATATGTTTTCAGGTATCTCCTATACTAATAGAGCCACATGCTCACCGGTTTGCCACATGATGTAGGCCTATGGACTGAACAAGAAACCACCAAAAATTTTAACCAGTCATCGTTCTCACAACACTGAGGACCAGTCATTCGAAATGACTTCTCCATGCATTTTATGCATTGGTAAAAGCACTATGATGAAAAGTGTGATATGTTTTCAGGTATCTCCTATACTAATAGAGCCACATGCTCACCGGTTTGCCACATGATGTAGGCCTATGGACTGAACAAGAAACCACCAAAAATTTTAACCAGTCATCGTTCTCACAACACTGAGGACCAGTCATTCGAAATGACTTCTCCATGCATTTTATGCATTGGTAAAAGCACTATGATGAAAAGTGTGATATGTTTTCAGGTATCTCCTATACTAATAGAGCCACATGCTCACCGGTTTGCCACATGATGTAGGCCTATGGACTGAACAAGAAACCACCAAAAATTTTAACCAGTCATCGTTCTCACAACACTGAGGACCAGTCATTCGAAATGACTTCTCCATGCATTTTATGCATTGGTAAAAGCACTATGATGAAAAGTGTGATATGTTTTCAGGTATCTCCTATACTAATAGAGCCACATGCTCACCGGTTTGCCACATGATGTAGGCCTATGGACTGAACAAGAAACCACCAAAAATTTTAACCAGTCATCGTTCTCACAACACTGAGGACCAGTCATTCGAAATGACTTCTCCATGCATTTTATGCATTGGTAAAAGCACTATGATGAAAAGTGTGATATGTTTTCAGGTATCTCCTATACTAATAGAGCCACATGCTCACCGGTTTGCCACATGATGTAGGCCTATGGACTGAACAAGAAACCACCAAAAATTTTAACCAGTCATCGTTCTCACAACACTGAGGACCAGTCATTCGAAATGACTTCTCCATGCATTTTATGCATTGGTAAAAGCACTATGATGAAAAGTGTGATATGTTTTCAGGTATCTCCTATACTAATAGAGCCACATGCTCACCGGTTTGCCACATGATGTAGGCCTATGGACTGAACAAGAAACCACCAAAAATTTTAACCAGTCATCGTTCTCACAACACTGAGGACCAGTCATTCGAAATGACTTCTCCATGCATTTTATGCATTGGTAAAAGCACTATGATGAAAAGTGTGATATGTTTTCAGGTATCTCCTATACTAATAGAGCCACATGCTCACCGGTTTGCCACATGATGTAGGCCTATGGACTGAACAAGAAACCACCAAAAATTTTAACCAGTCATCGTTCTCACAACACTGAGGACCAGTCATTCGAAATGACTTCTCCATGCATTTTATGCATTGGTAAAAGCACTATGATGAAAAGTGTGATATGTTTTCAGGTATCTCCTATACTAATAGAGCCACATGCTCACCGGTTTGCCACATGATGTAGGCCTATGGACTGAACAAGAAACCACCAAAAATTTTAACCAGTCATCGTTCTCACAACACTGAGGACCAGTCATTCGAAATGACTTCTCCATGCATTTTATGCATTGGTAAAAGCACTATGATGAAAAGTGTGATATGTTTTCAGGTATCTCCTATACTAATAGAGCCACATGCTCACCGGTTTGCCACATGATGTAGGCCTATGGACTGAACAAGAAACCACCAAAAATTTTAACCAGTCATCGTTCTCACAACACTGAGGACCAGTCATTCGAAATGACTTCTCCATGCATTTTATGCATTGGTAAAAGCACTATGATGAAAAGTGTGATATGTTTTCAGGTATCTCCTATACTAATAGAGCCACATGCTCACCGGTTTGCCACATGATGTAGGCCTATGGACTGAACAAGAAACCACCAAAAATTTTAACCAGTCATCGTTCTCACAACACTGAGGACCAGTCATTCGAAATGACTTCTCCATGCATTTTATGCATTGGTAAAAGCACTATGATGAAAAGTGTGATATGTTTTCAGGTATCTCCTATACTAATAGAGCCACATGCTCACCGGTTTGCCACATGATGTAGGCCTATGGACTGAACAAGAAACCACCAAAAATTTTAACCAGTCATCGTTCTCACAACACTGAGGACCAGTCATTCGAAATGACTTCTCCATGCATTTTATGCATTGGTAAAAGCACTATGATGAAAAGTGTGATATGTTTTCAGGTATCTCCTATACTAATAGAGCCACATGCTCACCGGTTTGCCACATGATGTAGGCCTATGGACTGAACAAGAAACCACCAAAAATTTTAACCAGTCATCGTTCTCACAACACTGAGGACCAGTCATTCGAAATGACTTCTCCATGCATTTTATGCATTGGTAAAAGCACTATGATGAAAAGTGTGATATGTTTTCAGGTATCTCCTATACTAATAGAGCCACATGCTCACCGGTTTGCCACATGATGTAGGCCTATGGACTGAACAAGAAACCACCAAAAATTTTAACCAGTCATCGTTCTCACAACACTGAGGACCAGTCATTCGAAATGACTTCTCCATGCATTTTATGCATTGGTAAAAGCACTATGATGAAAAGTGTGATATGTTTTCAGGTATCTCCTATACTAATAGAGCCACATGCTCACCGGTTTGCCACATGATGTAGGCCTATGGACTGAACAAGAAACCACCAAAAATTTTAACCAGTCATCGTTCTCACAACACTGAGGACCAGTCATTCGAAATGACTTCTCCATGCATTTTATGCATTGGTAAAAGCACTATGATGAAAAGTGTGATATGTTTTCAGGTATCTCCTATACTAATAGAGCCACATGCTCACCGGTTTGCCACATGATGTAGGCCTATGGACTGAACAAGAAACCACCAAAAATTTTAACCAGTCATCGTTCTCACAACACTGAGGACCAGTCATTCGAAATGACTTCTCCATGCATTTTATGCATTGGTAAAAGCACTATGATGAAAAGTGTGATATGTTTTCAGGTATCTCCTATACTAATAGAGCCACATGCTCACCGGTTTGCCACATGATGTAGGCCTATGGACTGAACAAGAAACCACCAAAAATTTTAACCAGTCATCGTTCTCACAACACTGAGGACCAGTCATTCGAAATGACTTCTCCATGCATTTTATGCATTGGTAAAAGCACTATGATGAAAAGTGTGATATGTTTTCAGGTATCTCCTATACTAATAGAGCCACATGCTCACCGGTTTGCCACATGATGTAGGCCTATGGACTGAACAAGAAACCACCAAAAATTTTAACCAGTCATCGTTCTCACAACACTGAGGACCAGTCATTCGAAATGACTTCTCCATGCATTTTATGCATTGGTAAAAGCACTATGATGAAAAGTGTGATATGTTTTCAGGTATCTCCTATACTAATAGAGCCACATGCTCACCGGTTTGCCACATGATGTAGGCCTATGGACTGAACAAGAAACCACCAAAAATTTTAACCAGTCATCGTTCTCACAACACTGAGGACCAGTCATTCGAAATGACTTCTCCATGCATTTTATGCATTGGTAAAAGCACTATGATGAAAAGTGTGATATGTTTTCAGGTATCTCCTATACTAATAGAGCCACATGCTCACCGGTTTGCCACATGATGTAGGCCTATGGACTGAACAAGAAACCACCAAAAATTTTAACCAGTCATCGTTCTCACAACACTGAGGACCAGTCATTCGAAATGACTTCTCCATGCATTTTATGCATTGGTAAAAGCACTATGATGAAAAGTGTGATATGTTTTCAGGTATCTCCTATACTAATAGAGCCACATGCTCACCGGTTTGCCACATGATGTAGGCCTATGGACTGAACAAGAAACCACCAAAAATTTTAACCAGTCATCGTTCTCACAACACTGAGGACCAGTCATTCGAAATGACTTCTCCATGCATTTTATGCATTGGTAAAAGCACTATGATGAAAAGTGTGATATGTTTTCAGGTATCTCCTATACTAATAGAGCCACATGCTCACCGGTTTGCCACATGATGTAGGCCTATGGACTGAACAAGAAACCACCAAAAATTTTAACCAGTCATCGTTCTCACAACACTGAGGACCAGTCATTCGAAATGACTTCTCCATGCATTTTATGCATTGGTAAAAGCACTATGATGAAAAGTGTGATATGTTTTCAGGTATCTCCTATACTAATAGAGCCACATGCTCACCGGTTTGCCACATGATGTAGGCCTATGGACTGAACAAGAAACCACCAAAAATTTTAACCAGTCATCGTTCTCACAACACTGAGGACCAGTCATTCGAAATGACTTCTCCATGCATTTTATGCATTGGTAAAAGCACTATGATGAAAAGTGTGATATGTTTTCAGGTATCTCCTATACTAATAGAGCCACATGCTCACCGGTTTGCCACATGATGTAGGCCTATGGACTGAACAAGAAACCACCAAAAATTTTAACCAGTCATCGTTCTCACAACACTGAGGACCAGTCATTCGAAATGACTTCTCCATGCATTTTATGCATTGGTAAAAGCACTATGATGAAAAGTGTGATATGTTTTCAGGTATCTCCTATACTAATAGAGCCACATGCTCACCGGTTTGCCACATGATGTAGGCCTATGGACTGAACAAGAAACCACCAAAAATTTTAACCAGTCATCGTTCTCACAACACTGAGGACCAGTCATTCGAAATGACTTCTCCATGCATTTTATGCATTGGTAAAAGCACTATGATGAAAAGTGTGATATGTTTTCAGGTATCTCCTATACTAATAGAGCCACATGCTCACCGGTTTGCCACATGATGTAGGCCTATGGACTGAACAAGAAACCACCAAAAATTTTAACCAGTCATCGTTCTCACAACACTGAGGACCAGTCATTCGAAATGACTTCTCCATGCATTTTATGCATTGGTAAAAGCACTATGATGAAAAGTGTGATATGTTTTCAGGTATCTCCTATACTAATAGAGCCACATGCTCACCGGTTTGCCACATGATGTAGGCCTATGGACTGAACAAGAAACCACCAAAAATTTTAACCAGTCATCGTTCTCACAACACTGAGGACCAGTCATTCGAAATGACTTCTCCATGCATTTTATGCATTGGTAAAAGCACTATGATGAAAAGTGTGATATGTTTTCAGGTATCTCCTATACTAATAGAGCCACATGCTCACCGGTTTGCCACATGATGTAGGCCTATGGACTGAACAAGAAACCACCAAAAATTTTAACCAGTCATCGTTCTCACAACACTGAGGACCAGTCATTCGAAATGACTTCTCCATGCATTTTATGCATTGGTAAAAGCACTATGATGAAAAGTGTGATATGTTTTCAGGTATCTCCTATACTAATAGAGCCACATGCTCACCGGTTTGCCACATGATGTAGGCCTATGGACTGAACAAGAAACCACCAAAAATTTTAACCAGTCATCGTTCTCACAACACTGAGGACCAGTCATTCGAAATGACTTCTCCATGCATTTTATGCATTGGTAAAAGCACTATGATGAAAAGTGTGATATGTTTTCAGGTATCTCCTATACTAATAGAGCCACATGCTCACCGGTTTGCCACATGATGTAGGCCTATGGACTGAACAAGAAACCACCAAAAATTTTAACCAGTCATCGTTCTCACAACACTGAGGACCAGTCATTCGAAATGACTTCTCCATGCATTTTATGCATTGGTAAAAGCACTATGATGAAAAGTGTGATATGTTTTCAGGTATCTCCTATACTAATAGAGCCACATGCTCACCGGTTTGCCACATGATGTAGGCCTATGGACTGAACAAGAAACCACCAAAAATTTTAACCAGTCATCGTTCTCACAACACTGAGGACCAGTCATTCGAAATGACTTCTCCATGCATTTTATGCATTGGTAAAAGCACTATGATGAAAAGTGTGATATGTTTTCAGGTATCTCCTATACTAATAGAGCCACATGCTCACCGGTTTGCCACATGATGTAGGCCTATGGACTGAACAAGAAACCACCAAAAATTTTAACCAGTCATCGTTCTCACAACACTGAGGACCAGTCATTCGAAATGACTTCTCCATGCATTTTATGCATTGGTAAAAGCACTATATGAAAAGTGTGATATGTTTTTCAGGTATCTCCTATACTAATAGAGCCACATGCTCACGCGGTTTGCCACATGATGTAGGCCTATGGACTGAACAAGAAACCACCAAAAATTTTAACCAGTCATCGTTCTCACAACACTGAGGACCAGTCATTCGAAATGACTTCTCCATGCATTTTATGCATTGGTAAAAGCACTATGATGAAAAGTGTGATATGTTTTCAGGTATCTCCTATACTAATAGAGCCACATGCTCACCGGTTTGCCACATGATGTAGGCCTATGGACTGAACAAGAAACCACCAAAAATTTTAACCAGTCATCGTTCTCACAACACTGAGGACCAGTCATTCGAAATGACTTCTCCATGCATTTTATGCATTGGTAAAAGCACTATGATGAAAAGTGTGATATGTTTTCAGGTATCTCCTATACTAATAGAGCCACATGCTCACCGGTTTGCCACATGATGTAGGCCTATGGACTGAACAAGAAACCACCAAAAATTTTAACCAGTCATCGTTCTCACAACACTGAGGACCAGTCATTCGAAATGACTTCTCCATGCATTTTATGCATTGGTAAAAGCACTATGATGAAAAGTGTGATATGTTTTCAGGTATCTCCTATACTAATAGAGCCACATGCTCACCGGTTTGCCACATGATGTAGGCCTATGGACTGAACAAGAAACCACCAAAAATTTTAACCAGTCATCGTTCTCACAACACTGAGGACCAGTCATTCGAAATGACTTCTCCATGCATTTTATGCATTGGTAAAAGCACTATGATGAAAAGTGTGATATGTTTTCAGGTATCTCCTATACTAATAGAGCCACATGCTCACCGGTTTGCCACATGATGTAGGCCTATGGACTGAACAAGAAACCACCAAAAATTTTAACCAGTCATCGTTCTCACAACACTGAGGACCAGTCATTCGAAATGACTTCTCCATGCATTTTATGCATTGGTAAAAGCACTATGATGAAAAGTGTGATATGTTTTCAGGTATCTCCTATACTAATAGAGCCACATGCTCACCGGTTTGCCACATGATGTAGGCCTATGGACTGAACAAGAAACCACCAAAAATTTTAACCAGTCATCGTTCTCACAACACTGAGGACCAGTCATTCGAAATGACTTCTCCATGCATTTTATGCATTGGTAAAAGCACTATGATGAAAAGTGTGATATGTTTTCAGGTATCTCCTATACTAATAGAGCCACATGCTCACCGGTTTGCCACATGATGTAGGCCTATGGACTGAACAAGAAACCACCAAAAATTTTAACCAGTCATCGTTCTCACAACACTGAGGACCAGTCATTCGAAATGACTTCTCCATGCATTTTATGCATTGGTAAAAGCACTATGATGAAAAGTGTGATATGTTTTCAGGTATCTCCTATACTAATAGAGCCACATGCTCACCGGTTTGCCACATGATGTAGGCCTATGGACTGAACAAGAAACCACCAAAAATTTTAACCAGTCATCGTTCTCACAACACTGAGGACCAGTCATTCGAAATGACTTCTCCATGCATTTTATGCATTGGTAAAAGCACTATGATGAAAAGTGTGATATGTTTTCAGGTATCTCCTATACTAATAGAGCCACATGCTCACCGGTTTGCCACATGATGTAGGCCTATGGACTGAACAAGAAACCACCAAAAATTTTAACCAGTCATCGTTCTCACAACACTGAGGACCAGTCATTCGAAATGACTTCTCCATGCATTTTATGCATTGGTAAAAGCACTATGATGAAAAGTGTGATATGTTTTCAGGTATCTCCTATACTAATAGAGCCACATGCTCACCGGTTTGCCACATGATGTAGGCCTATGGACTGAACAAGAAACCACCAAAAATTTTAACCAGTCATCGTTCTCACAACACTGAGGACCAGTCATTCGAAATGACTTCTCCATGCATTTTATGCATTGGTAAAAGCACTATGATGAAAAGTGTGATATGTTTTCAGGTATCTCCTATACTAATAGAGCCACATGCTCACCGGTTTGCCACATGATGTAGGCCTATGGACTGAACAAGAAACCACCAAAAATTTTAACCAGTCATCGTTCTCACAACACTGAGGACCAGTCATTCGAAATGACTTCTCCATGCATTTTATGCATTGGTAAAAGCACTATGATGAAAAGTGTGATATGTTTTCAGGTATCTCCTATACTAATAGAGCCACATGCTCACCGGTTTGCCACATGATGTAGGCCTATGGACTGAACAAGAAACCACCAAAAATTTTAACCAGTCATCGTTCTCACAACACTGAGGACCAGTCATTCGAAATGACTTCTCCATGCATTTTATGCATTGGTAAAAGCACTATGATGAAAAGTGTGATATGTTTTCAGGTATCTCCTATACTAATAGAGCCACATGCTCACCGGTTTGCCACATGATGTAGGCCTATGGACTGAACAAGAAACCACCAAAAATTTTAACCAGTCATCGTTCTCACAACACTGAGGACCAGTCATTCGAAATGACTTCTCCATGCATTTTATGCATTGGTAAAAGCACTATGATGAAAAGTGTGATATGTTTTCAGGTATCTCCTATACTAATAGAGCCACATGCTCACCGGTTTGCCACATGATGTAGGCCTATGGACTGAACAAGAAACCACCAAAAATTTTAACCAGTCATCGTTCTCACAACACTGAGGACCAGTCATTCGAAATGACTTCTCCATGCATTTTATGCATTGGTAAAAGCACTATGATGAAAAGTGTGATATGTTTTCAGGTATCTCCTATACTAATAGAGCCACATGCTCACCGGTTTGCCACATGATGTAGGCCTATGGACTGAACAAGAAACCACCAAAAATTTTAACCAGTCATCGTTCTCACAACACTGAGGACCAGTCATTCGAAATGACTTCTCCATGCATTTTATGCATTGGTAAAAGCACTATGATGAAAAGTGTGATATGTTTTCAGGTATCTCCTATACTAATAGAGCCACATGCTCACCGGTTTGCCACATGATGTAGGCCTATGGACTGAACAAGAAACCACCAAAAATTTTAACCAGTCATCGTTCTCACAACACTGAGGACCAGTCATTCGAAATGACTTCTCCATGCATTTTATGCATTGGTAAAAGCACTATGATGAAAAGTGTGATATGTTTTCAGGTATCTCCTATACTAATAGAGCCACATGCTCACCGGTTTGCCACATGATGTAGGCCTATGGACTGAACAAGAAACCACCAAAAATTTTAACCAGTCATCGTTCTCACAACACTGAGGACCAGTCATTCGAAATGACTTCTCCATGCATTTTATGCATTGGTAAAAGCACTATGATGAAAAGTGTGATATGTTTTCAGGTATCTCCTATACTAATAGAGCCACATGCTCACCGGTTTGCCACATGATGTAGGCCTATGGACTGAACAAGAAACCACCAAAAATTTTAACCAGTCATCGTTCTCACAACACTGAGGACCAGTCATTCGAAATGACTTCTCCATGCATTTTATGCATTGGTAAAAGCACTATGATGAAAAGTGTGATATGTTTTCAGGTATCTCCTATACTAATAGAGCCACATGCTCACCGGTTTGCCACATGATGTAGGCCTATGGACTGAACAAGAAACCACCAAAAATTTTAACCAGTCATCGTTCTCACAACACTGAGGACCAGTCATTCGAAATGACTTCTCCATGCATTTTATGCATTGGTAAAAGCACTATGATGAAAAGTGTGATATGTTTTCAGGTATCTCCTATACTAATAGAGCCACATGCTCACCGGTTTGCCACATGATGTAGGCCTATGGACTGAACAAGAAACCACCAAAAATTTTAACCAGTCATCGTTCTCACAACACTGAGGACCAGTCATTCGAAATGACTTCTCCATGCATTTTATGCATTGGTAAAAGCACTATGATGAAAAGTGTGATATGTTTTCAGGTATCTCCTATACTAATAGAGCCACATGCTCACCGGTTTGCCACATGATGTAGGCCTATGGACTGAACAAGAAACCACCAAAAATTTTAACCAGTCATCGTTCTCACAACACTGAGGACCAGTCATTCGAAATGACTTCTCCATGCATTTTATGCATTGGTAAAAGCACTATGATGAAAAGTGTGATATGTTTTCAGGTATCTCCTATACTAATAGAGCCACATGCTCACCGGTTTGCCACATGATGTAGGCCTATGGACTGAACAAGAAACCACCAAAAATTTTAACCAGTCATCGTTCTCACAACACTGAGGACCAGTCATTCGAAATGACTTCTCCATGCATTTTATGCATTGGTAAAAGCACTATGATGAAAAGTGTGATATGTTTTCAGGTATCTCCTATACTAATAGAGCCACATGCTCACCGGTTTGCCACATGATGTAGGCCTATGGACTGAACAAGAAACCACCAAAAATTTTAACCAGTCATCGTTCTCACAACACTGAGGACCAGTCATTCGAAATGACTTCTCCATGCATTTTATGCATTGGTAAAAGCACTATGATGAAAAGTGTGATATGTTTTCAGGTATCTCCTATACTAATAGAGCCACATGCTCACCGGTTTGCCACATGATGTAGGCCTATGGACTGAACAAGAAACCACCAAAAATTTTAACCAGTCATCGTTCTCACAACACTGAGGACCAGTCATTCGAAATGACTTCTCCATGCATTTTATGCATTGGTAAAAGCACTATGATGAAAAGTGTGATATGTTTTCAGGTATCTCCTATACTAATAGAGCCACATGCTCACCGGTTTGCCACATGATGTAGGCCTATGGACTGAACAAGAAACCACCAAAAATTTTAACCAGTCATCGTTCTCACAACACTGAGGACCAGTCATTCGAAATGACTTCTCCATGCATTTTATGCATTGGTAAAAGCACTATGATGAAAAGTGTGATATGTTTTCAGGTATCTCCTATACTAATAGAGCCACATGCTCACCGGTTTGCCACATGATGTAGGCCTATGGACTGAACAAGAAACCACCAAAAATTTTAACCAGTCATCGTTCTCACAACACTGAGGACCAGTCATTCGA